>NC_136527.1:59170665-59278165 GCF_053919585.1 Euprymna scolopes | reverse complement strand
TAAGCCTAATCCTAACCCTAAACCCAACCCTATCACTAACCCTAACCCTAACCTGACTGATAACATGTAAAATTAAACGATTAAAAAGTCATGTCATAGTTTAATGAATTTAACCCTACCCTTCACCTAATCCTAACCCTTACCCTAGCACTAATCCTAACCCTAAACGCAACCCTAACCCTAACCCTAACCCTAACCCTAACCTGACTGATAACATGTAAAATTAAACAATAAAAAAGTCATGTGACAGGTGCATGAATTTAACCCTACCCTTCACCTAATCCTAACCCCAACCCTTACGCTAATCCTAACCCTAAACCCAACCCTAACCCTAACCCTAACCCTAACCTGACTGATAACATGTAAAATTAAACGATTAAAAAGTCATGTCATAGGTGCATGAATTTAACCCTACCCTTTACCTAATCCTAACCCTAACCCTAACCCTAATCCTAACCCTAAACCCAAGCCTAACCCTAACCCTAACCCTAACCTGACTGATAACATGTAAAATTAAACGATTAAAAAGTCATGTCTTAAGTGCATGAATTTAACCCTACCCTTCACCTAATCCTAACCCTAACCTTAACCCTAATCCTAACCCTAAACCCAACTCTAACCCTAACCCCAACCCGTACCTGACTGATAACATGTAAAATGAAACGATAAAAAAGAAATGTCATAGGTGCATGAATTTAACCCTACCCTTCACCTAATCCTAACCCTAACCCTAACCCTAATCCTTACCCTAAACCCAACCCTAAACCTAACCCTAACCCTAACCTGACTGATAACATGTAAAATTAAACGATTAAAAAGTCATGTCATAGGCGCATGAATTTAACCCTTCCCTTCACCTGATCCTAACCCTAACCCTAACCCTAATCCTATCCCTAAACCCAACCCTAACCCTAACCCTAACCTGACTGATAACATGTAAAATAAAATGATAAAAAAGTCATGTCATAGGTGCATGAATTTAACCCTACCCTTCACCTAATCCTAACCCTAACCCTTACCCTAATCCTAACCCTAAACCCAACCCTAACCCTAACCCTAACCCTAACCTGACTGATAACATGTAAAATTAAACGATAAAAAAGTCATGTCACAGGTGCATGAATTTAACCCTACCCTATACCTAATCCTAACCCTAACCCTAACACTAATCCTTACCCAAAACGCAACCCTAACCCTAACCCTAACCCTAACCTGACTGATAACATGTAAAATTAAACAATAAAAAAGTCATGTGACAGGTGCATGAATTTAACCCTACCCTTCACCTAATCCTAACCCCAACCCTTACCCTAATCCTAACCCTAAACCCAACCCTAACCCTAACCGTAACCCTAACCTGACTGATAACATGTAAAATTAAACGATAAAAAAGTCATATCATAGGTGCATGAATTTAACCCTACCCTTCACCTAATCCTAACCCTAACCCTAACCCTAATCCTGACCCTAAACCCGACCCTAAGCCTAACCCTAACCTGACTGATAACATGTAAAATTAAACGATTAAAAAGTCATGTCATAGGTGCATGAATTTAACCCTACCCTTCACCTAATCCTAACCCTAACCCTAACCCTAATCCTAACCCTAAACCCAACCTTAACCCTAACCCTAACCCTCACCTGACTGATAACATGTAAAATTAAACGATAAAAACGTCATGTCATAGGTGCATGAATTTAACCCTACCCTTTACCTAATCCTAACCCTAACCCTAACCCTAATCCTAAACCTAAACCCAACCCTAACCCTAAACCTAACCCTAACCTGACTGATAACATGTACAATTAAAGGATTAAAAGTCATGTCATAGGTGCATGAATTTAACCCTACCCTTCACCTAATCCTAACGCTCACCCTAACCCTAATCCTAACCCTAAACCCAACCCTAAACCTAACCCTAACCCTTACCTGACTGATAACATGTAAAATAAAATGATAAAAAACTCATTTCATAGGTGCATGAATTTAACCCTACCCTTCACCTAATCCTAACCCCAACCCTTACCCTAATCCTAACCCTAAACCCAACCCTAAACCTAACCCTAACCCTAACCTGACTGATAACATTTAAAATTTAACGATAAAAAAGTAATGTCATAGGTGCATAAATTCAACCCTACCCTTAACCCATCCTAACCCTAAACCTAACCCTAATCCTAACCCTAAACCCAACCCTAACCCTAAACCTAACCTTTACCTGACTGATAACATGTAAAATTAAACGATAAAACAGTCATGTCATAGGTGCATGAATTTAACCCTACCCTTCACCTAATCCTAACCCTAACCCTAACACTAACCCTAACCCTAAACCCAACCCTAACCCTAACCCTAACCCTAACCTGACTGATAACATATTAAATTAAACGATTAAAAACTCATGTCATAGGTGCATTACTTTAAACCTACACTTCACCTAATCCTAACGCTCACCCTAACCCTAATCCTAACCCTAAACCCAACCCTAAAACTAAGCCTAACCCTAACCTGACTGATAACATGTAAAATTAAAGGATAAAAAAGTCATGTCATAGGTGCATGAATTTAACCCTACCCTTCACCTAATCCTAACCCTAACCCTAACCCTAATCCAAACCCTAAACCCAACCCTAACCCTAACCCTAACCTTAACCTGACTGATAACATGTAAAATTAAACAATAAAAAAGTCATGTGACAGGTGCATGAATTTAACCCTACACTTCACCTAATCCTTACCCCAACCCTTACCCTAATCCTAACCCTAAACCCAACCCTAACCCTAACCCTGACCCTAACCTGACTGATAACATGTAAAATTAAATGATAAAAAAGTCATGTGATAGGTGCATGAATTTAACCCTACCCTTCACCTAATCCTAACCCTAACCCTAACCCTAACCCTAATCCTAACCCTAAACCCTACCCTAACCCTAACCCTAACCCTACCCTGACTGATAACATGTAAAATTAAACGATTAAAAAGTCATGTCATAGGTGAGTGAATTTACCCCTACCCTTCACCTAATCCTAACCCTACCCCTAACCCTAATCCTAACCCTAAACCCAACCCTTAACCTAACCCTAACCCTTCCCTGACTGATAACATGTAAAATAAAATGATAAAAAAGTCATTTAATAGGTGCATTAATTTTACCCTACCCTTCACCTAATCCTAACCCCAACCCTAAGCCTAATCCTAACCCTAAACCCAACCCTATCCCTAACCCTAACCCTAACCTGACTGATAACATGTAAAATTAAACGATTAAAAAGTCATGTCATAGTTTAATGAATGTAACCCTACCCTTCACCTAATCCTAACCCTTACCCTAGCACTAATCCTAACCCTAAACGCAACCCTAACCCTAACCCTAACCCTAACCCTAACCTGACTGATAAAATGTAAAATTAAACAATAAAAAAGTCATGTGACAGGTGCATGAATTTAACCCTACCCTTCACCTAATCCTAACCCCAACCCTTACGCTAATCCTAACCCTAAACCCAACCCTAACCCTAACCCTAACCCTAACCTGACTGATAACATGTAAAATTAAACGATTAAAAAGTCATGTCATAGGTGCATGAATTTAACCCTACCCTTTACCTAATCCTAACCCTAACCCTAACCCTAATCCTAACCCTAAACCCAAGCCTAACCCTAACCCTAACCCTAACCTGACTGATAACATGTAAAATTAAACGATTAAAAAGTCATGTCATAAGTGCATGAATTTAACCCTACCCTTCACCTAATCCTAACCCTAACCTTAACCCTAATCCTAACCCTAAACCCAACTCTAACCCTAACCCCAACCCGTACCTGACTGATAACATGTAAAATTAAACGATTAAAAAGTCATGTCATAGGCGCATGAATTTAACCCTTCCCTTCACCTGATCCTAACCCTAACACTAACCCTAATCCTATCCCTAAACCCAACCCTAACCCTAACCCTAACCTGACTGATAACATGTAAAATAAAATGATAAAAAAGTCATGTCATAGGTGCATGAATTTAACCCTACCCTTCACCTAATCCTAACCCTAACCCTTACCCTAATCCTAACCCTAAACCCAACCCTAACCCTAACCCTAACCCTAACCTGACTGATAACATGTAAAATTAAACGATAAAAAAGTCATGTCACAGGTGCATGAATTTAACCCTACCCTATACCTAATCCTAACCCTAACCCTAACACTAATCCTTACCCAAAACGCAACCCTAACCCTAACCCTAACCCTAACCTGACTGATAACATGTAAAATTAAACAATAAAAAAGTCATGTGACAGGTGCATGAATTTAACCCTACCCTTCACCTAATCCTAACCCCAACCCTTACCCTAATCCTAACCCTACACCCAACCCTAACCCTAACCGTAACCCTAACCTGACTGATAACATGTAAAATTAAACGATAAAAAAGTCATATCATAGGTGCATGAATTTAACCCTACCCTTCACCTAATCCTAACCCTAACCCTAACCCTAATCCTGACCCTAAACCCGACCCTAAGCCTAACCCTAACCTGACTGATAACATGTAAAATTAAACGATTAAAAAGTCATGTCATAGGTGCATGAATTTAACCCTACCCTTCACCTAATCCTAACCCTAACCCTAACCCTAATCCTAACCCTAAACCCAACCTTAACCCTAACCCTAACCCTCACCTGACTGATAACATGTAAAATTAAACGATAAAAACGTCATGTCATAGGTGCATGAATTTAACCCTACCCTTTACCTAATCCTAACCCTAACCCTAACCCTAATCCTAAACCTAAACCCAACCCTAACCCTAAACCTAACCCTAACCTGACTGATAACATGTAAAATTAAACGATTAAACAGTCATGTCATAGGTGCATGAATTTAACCCTACCCTTCACCTTATCCTTACCCTAACCCTAACCCTAATCCTAACCCTAAACCCAACCCTAACCCTAACCCTAACCCTAACCCTAACCTGACTGATAACATGTAAAATTAAACGATAAAAAAGTCATGTAATAGGTGCATGAATTTAACCCTACGCTTCACCTAATCCTAACCCTAACCCTAAGCCAAATGCTAACCCTAAACCCAACCCTAACCCTAACCCTAACCCTAACCTGACTGAGAACATGTAAAATTAAACGATTAAAAAGTCATGTCATAGGTGCATGAATTTAACCCTACCCTTCACCTAATCCTAACCCTAACCCTTACCCTAATCCTAACCCTAACCCCAATCCTAACCCTAACCGTAACCCTAACCCTAACCTTACTGATAAAATGTAAAATTAAACGATTAAAAAGTCATGTCATAGGCGCATGAATTTAACCCTACCCTACACCTAATCCTAACCCTAACCCTAACCCTAATCCTAACCCTCAACCCAACCCTTACCCTAACTCTAACCCTTACCTGACTGATAACATGTAAAATTAAACGATAAAAAAGTCATGTCATAGGTGCATGAATTTAACCCTACCCTTCACCTAATCCTAACCCTAACCCTAACCCTAATCCAAACCCTAAACCCAACCCTAACCCTAACCCTAACCTTAACCTGACTGATAACATGTAAAATTAAACAATAAAAAAGTCATGTGACAGGTGCATGAATTTAACCCTACACTTCACCTAATCCTAACCCCAACCCTTACCCTAATCCTAACCCTAAACCCAACCCTAACCCTAACCCTGACCCTAACCTGACTGATAACATGTAAAATTAAATGATAAAAAAGTCATGTGATAGGTGCATGAATTTAACCCTACCCTTCACCTAATCCTAACCCTAACCCTAACCCTAATCCTAACCCTAAACCCTACCCTAACCCTAACCCTAACCCTAACCTGACTGATAACATGTAAAATTAAACGATTAAAAAGTCATGTCATAGGTGAGTGAATTTAACCCTACCCTTCACCTAATCCTAACCCTACCCCTAACCCTAATCCTAACCCTAAACCCAACCCTTAACCTAACCCTAACCCTTCCCTGACTGATAACATGTAAAATAAAATGATAAAAAAGTCATTTAATAGGTGCATTAATTTTACCCTACCCTTCACCTAATCCTAACCCCAACCCTAAGCCTAATCCTAACCCTAAACCCAACCCTATCCCTAACCCTAACCCTAACCTGACTGATAACATGTAAAATTAAACGATTAAAAAGTCATGTCATAGTTTAATGAATTTAACCCTACCCTTCACCTAATCCTAACCCTTACCCTAGCACTAATCCTAACCCTAAACGAAACCCTAACCCTACCCCTAACCCTAACCCTAACCTGACTGATAAAATGTAAAATTAAACAATAAAAAAGTCATGTGACAGGTGCATGAATTTAACCCTACCCTTCACCTAATCCTAACCCCAACCCTTACCCTAATCCTAACCCTAAACCCAACCCTAACCCTAACCCTAACCCTAACCTGACTGATAACATGTAAAATTAAACGATTAAAAAGTCATGTCATAGGTGCATGAATTTAACCCTACCCTTTACCTAATCCTAACCCTAACCCTAACCCTAATCCTAACCCTAAACCCAAGCCTAACCCTAACCCTAACCCTAACCTGACTGATAACATGTAAAATTAAACGATTAAAAAGTCATGTCATAAGTGCATGAATTTAACCCTACCCTTCACCTAATCCTAACCCTAACCTTAACCCTAATCCTAACCCTAAACCCAACTCTAACCCTAACCCCAACCCGTACCTGACTGATAACATGTAAAATGAAACGATAAAAAAGAAATGTCATAGGTGCATGAATTTAACCCTACCCTTCACCTAATCCTAACCCTAACCCTAACCCTAATCCTAACCCTAAACCCAACCCTAAACCTAACCCTAACCCTAACCTGACTGATAACATGTAAAATTAAACGATTAAAAAGTCATGTCATAGGCGCATGAATTTAACCCTTCCCTTCACCTGATCCTAACCCTAACCCTAACCCTAATCCTATCCCTAAACCCAACCCTAACCCTAACCCTAACCTGACTGATAACATGTAAAATAAAATGATAAAAAAGTCATGTCATAGGTGCATGAATTTAACCCTACCCTTCACCTAATCCTAACCCTAACCCTTACCCTAATCCTAACCCTAAACCCAACCCTAACCCTAACCCTAACCCTAACCTGACTGATAACATGTAAAATTAAACGATAAAAAAGTCATGTCACAGGTGCATGAATTTAACCCTACCCTTCACCTAATCCTAACCCTAACCCTAACACTAATCCTTACCCAAAACGCAACCTAACCCTAACCCTAACCCTAACCTGACTGATAACATGTAAAATTAAACAATAAAAAAGTCATGTGACAGGTGCATGAATTTAACCCTACCCTTCACCTAATCCTAACCTTAACCCTTACCCTAATCCTAACCCTAAACCCAACCCTAACCCTAACCGTAACCCTAACCTGACTGATAACATGTAAAATTAAACGATAAAAAAGTCATATCATAGGTGCATGAATTTAACCCTACCCTTCACCTAATCCTAACCCTAACCCTAACCCTAATCCTGACCCTAAACCCGACCCTAAGCCTAACCCTAACCTGACTGATAACATGTAAAATTAAACGATTAAAAAGTCATGTCATAGGTGCATGAATTTAACCCTACCCTTCACCTAATCCTAACCCTAACCCTAACCCTAATCATAACCCTAAACCCAACCTTAACCCTAACCCTAACCCTCACCTGACTGATAACATGTAAAATTAAACGATAAAAACGTCATGTCATAGGTGCATGAATTTAACCCTACCCTTTACCTAATCCTAACCCTAACCCTAACCCTAATCCTAAACCTAAACCCAACCCTAACCCTAAACCTAACCCTAACCTGACTGATAACATGTAAAATTAAACGATTAAACAGTCATGTCATAGGTGCATGAATTTAACCCTACCCTTCACCTTATCCTTACCCTAACCCTAACCCTAATCCTAACCCTAAACCCAACCCTAACCCTAACCCTAACCCTAACCCTAACCTGACTGATAACATGTAAAATAAAACGAAAAAAAGTCATTTCATAGGTTCATGAATTTAACCCTACCCTTCACCTAATCCTAACCCTAACCCTAACCCGAATCCTAACCCTAAACCCAACCCTAAACCTAACCCCAACCCTAACCTGACTGATAACATGTAAAATAAAACGATAAAAAAGTCATTTAATTGGTGCATGAATTTAACCCCACACTGCACCTAATCCTAACCCTAACCCTAACCCTAATCCTTACCCTAAACCCAACCCTAACCCTAACCCTAACCTGACTGATAACATGTAAAATTAAAGGATTAAAAGTCATGTCATAGGTGCATAAATTTAACCCTACCCTTCACCTAATCCTAACCCTTACCCTAACCCTAATCCTAACCCTAAACCCAACCCTAACCCTAACCGTAACCCTAACCTGACTGATAACATGTAAAATTAAACGATAAAAAAGTCATGTCATGGGAGCATGAATTTAACCCTACCCTTCACCTAATCCTAACCCTAACCCTAACCCTAATCCTAACCCTAAACCCAACCCTAACCCTAACCCTAACCCTTACCTGACTGATAACATGTAAAATTAAACGATAAACATGTCATTTAATAGTTGCATGAATTTAACCCCACACTTCACCTAATCCTAACCCTAACCCTAACCCTAATCCTAACCCTAAACCCAACCCTAACCCTAACCCTAACCTGACTGATAACATGTAAAATTAAACGATTAAAAAGTCATGTCATAGGTGCATAAATTTAACCCTACCCTTCACCTAATCCTAACCCTCACCCTTACCCTAATCCTAACCCTTAACCCAAACCTTACCCTAACCCTAACCCTAACCTGACTGATAACATGTAAAATTAAACGATTAAAAAGTCATGTCATAGGTGAAGGAATTTAACCCTACCCTTCACCTAATCCTAACCCTAACCCTAATCCTAACCCTAATCCTAACCCTAAACCCAACCGTAACCCTAACCCTGATTACCCTGACTGATAACATGTAAAATTAAACGATAAAAATGTCATGTCATAGGTGCATGAATTTAACCCTACCCTTCACCTATTCCTAACCCTAACCCTAACCCTAATCCTAACCCTAAACCCAACCCTTACCCTAACCCTAACCCTAACCTGACTGATAACATGTAAAATTAAACGATTAAAAAGTCATGTCATAGGTGCATGAATTTAACCCTACCCTTCACCTAATCCTAACCCTAACCCTAACCCTAATCCTAACCCTAAACCCAACCCTAACCCTAACCCTAACCCTAACCTGACTGATAACATGTAAAATTAAACGATAAAAAAGTCATGTCATAGGGTCATGAATTTACCCCTACCCTTCACCTAATCCTAACCCTAACCCTAACCCTAATCCTAACCCTAAACCCAACCCTAACCCTAACGCTAACCCTAACCTGACTGATAACATGTAAAATTAAACGATAAAAAAGTCATGTCATAGGTGCATGAATTTAACCCTAGCCTTCACCTAATCTTAACCCTAACCCTAACCCTAATCCTAACCCTAAACCCAACCCTAACCCTAACCTAACCCTGACCTGACTGATAACATGTACAATTAAACGATTAAAAAGTCATGTCATAGGTGCCTGAATTTAACCCTACCCTTCACCTTATCCTAACCCTAACCCTAACCCTAATCCTAACCCTAAACCCAACCCTAACCCTAACCCTAACCCTAACCTGACTGATAACATGTAAAATAAAACGAAAAAAAGTCATGTCATAGGTGCATAAATTTAACCCTACCCTTCACCTAATCCTAACCCTAACCCTAACCCTAATCCTGAATCTAAACCCAACCCTTAACCTAAACCTAACCCTAACCTGACTGATAACATGTAAAATTAAACGATTTAAAAGTCATATCATAGGTGCATGAATTTAACCCTACCCTTCACCTAATCCTAACCCTAACCCTAACCCTAATCCTAACCCTACACCCAACCTAACCCTAACCCTAACCCTAACCTGACTGATAACATGTAAAATTAAACGATAAAAAAGTCATTTCATAGGTTCATGAATTTAACCCTTCCCTTCACCTAATCCTAACCCTAATCCTTACACTAATCCTAACCCTAAACCCAACCCTAACCCTAACCCTAACCCTGACCTGAATTATAACATGTAAAATTAAATGATTCAAAAGTCATGTCATAGGTGCATGAATGTAACCCTACCCTTCACCTAATCCTAACCCTAACCCTAATCCTAACCCTAAACCCAACCCTAACCCTAACCCTAACCTGACTGATAACATGTAGAATTAAACGATTAAAAAGTTATGTCATAGGTGCATTAATTTAACCCTACCCTTCACCTAATCCTAACCCTAACCCTAACCCTAATCCTAACCCTCAACCCAACCCTAACCCTAACACTAACCCTTACCTGACTGATAACATGTAAAATTAAACGAAAAAAAAGTCAGTTCATAGGTGCATGAATTTAACCCTACCCTTCAACTAATCCTAACCCTAACCCTAACCCTAATCCTTACCCTAAACCCAACCCTAACCCTAACCCTAACCCTAACCTGACTGATAACATGTAAAATTAAACGATTAAAAAGTCATGTCATAGGTGCATAAATTTAACCCTACCCTTCACCTAATGCTAACCCTAACCCTAACCCTAATCCTAACCCTAAACCCAACCCTAAACCTAACCCTAACCCTAACCTGACTGATAACATGTAAAATTAAACGATTACAAAGTCATGTCATAGGTGCATGAATTTAACCCTACCCTTCACCTAATCCTAACCCTAACCCTAACCCTAATCCTAACCCTAAACCCAACCCTAACCTTAACCCTAACACTAACCTGACTGATAACATGTAAAATTAAACGATAAAAAAGTCATGTCATAGGTTCATGAATTTGACCCTACCCTTCACCTAATCCTAACCCTAACCCTAACCCTAATCCTAACCCTAAACCCAACCCTAAACCTAACCCTAACCTTAACCTGACTGATAACATGTAAAATTAAACGATAAAAAAACATGTCATAGGTGCATGAATTACACCCTACCCTTCACCTCATCCTAATCCTTACCCTAACCCTAATCCTAACCCTAAACCCAACCCTAACCCTTACCCTTACCCTAACCTGCCTGATAACATGTAAAATTAAACGATTAAACAGTTATGTCATAGGTGCATGAATTTAACCCTACCCTTCACCTAATCCTAACCCTAACCCAAACCCTAATCCTTACCCTAAACCCAACCCTAACCCTAACCCTAACCCTAACCTGACTGATAACATGTAAAATTAAACGATTAAAAAGTCATGTAATAGGTTCATAAATTTAACCCTACCCTTCACCTAATCCTAACCCTAACCCTAACCCTAATCCTAACCCTAAACCCAACCCTAACCCTAACCCTAACCTGACTGATAACATGTAAAATTACACGATTAAAAAGTCATGTCATAGGTGCATAAATTTAACCCTACCCTTCACCTAATCCTTACCCTAACCCTAACCCTAATCCTTACCCTAAACCCAACCCTAACCCTAAAACTAACCCTAACCTGACTGATAACATGTAAAATTAAACGATAAAAAGTCATGTCATAGGTGCATGAATTTAACCCTACCCATCACCTAATCCTAATCCTAACCCTAACCCTCATCCTAACCCTAAACCCAACCCTAACCCTAACCCTAACCCTTACTCTAACCTTACTGATAACATGTAAAATTAAACGATTAAAAAGTTATGTCATAGGTTCATGAATTTAACCCTACCCTTCACCTCATCCTAACCCTAACCCTAACCCTCATCCTAACCCTAAACCCAACCCTAACCCTAACCCTAACCCTTAACCTAACCTGACTGATAACATGTAAAATTAAACGATAAAAAAGTCATGTCATAGGTTCATGAATTTAACCCTACCTTTCACCTAATCCTTACCCTAACCCTAACCCTAATCCTAACCCTAAACCCAACCCTAACCCTAACCCTAACCCTAACCTGACTGATAACATGTAAAATTAAACGATTAAAAAGTCATGTCATAGGTGCATAAATTTAACCCTACCCTTCACCTAATGCTAACCCTAACCCTAACCCTAATCCTAACCCTAAACCCAACCCTAAACCTAACCCTAACCCTAACCTGACTGATAACATTTAAAATAAAACGATTAAAAAGTCATGTCATAGGTGCATAAATTTAACCCTACCCTTCACCTAATCCTAACCCTAACCCTAACCCTAATCCTAACCCTAAACCCAACCCTAACCCTAACCCTAACCCTAACCTGACTGATAACATGTAAAATTAAACAATAAAAAAGTCATGTAATAGGTGCATGAATTTAACCCTACCCTTCACCTAATCCTAACCCTAACCCTAACCCTAATCCTAACCCTAAACCCAACCCTAAACCTAACCCTAACCTTAACCTGACTGATAACATGTAAAATTAAACGATAAAAAAACATGTCATAGGTGCATGAATTAAACCCTACCCTTCACCTAATCCTAACCCTAACCCTAACCCTAATCCTAACCCTACACCCAACCCTAACCCTTACCCTTACCCTAACCTGACTGATAACATGTAAAATTAAACGATTAAACAGTTATGTCATAGGTGCATGAAGTTAACCCTACCCTTCACCTAATCCTAACCCTAACCCTAACCCTAATCCTAACCCTAAACCCAACCCTATACCTAACCCTAACCCTTACCTGACTGATAACATGTCAAATTAAACGATAAAAAAGTCATTTCATAGGTGCATGAATTTACTCCTACCCTTCACCTAATCCTAACACTAACCCTAACCCTAATCCTAACCCTAAACCAAACCCTAACCCTAATACTAACCCTAACCTGACTGATAACATGTAAAATTAAACGATAAAAAAGTCATGTCATAGGTGCATAAATTTAACCCTACCCTTCACCTAATCCCAACCCTAACCCTAACCCTAATCCTAACCCTAAACCCAACCCTAACCCTAACCCTAACCATAACCTGACTGATAACATGTAAAATTAAACGATTAAAAAGTCATGTAATAGGTGCATAAATTTAACCCTACCCTTCACCTAATCCTAACCCTAACCCTAACCCTAATCCCAACCCTAAACCCAACCCTAACCCTAACCCTAACCTGACTGATAACATGTAAAATTAAACGATTAAAAAGTCATGTCATAGGTGCATAAATTTAACCCTACCCTTCACCTAATCCTTACCCTAACCCTAACCCTAATCCTTACCCTAAACCCAACCCTAACCCTAAAACTAACCCTAACCTGACTGATAACATGTTAAATTAAACGATAAAAAGTCATGTCATAGGTGCATGAATTTAACCCTACCCGTCACCTAATCCTTACCCTAACTCTAACCCTTATCCTAACCATAAACCCAACCCTTACCCTAACCTGACTGATAACATGTAAAATTAAACGATAAAAAAGTCATGTCATAGGTTCATGAATTTAACCCTACCCTTCACCTCAGCCTAACCCTAACCCTAACCCTAATCCTAACCCTAAACCCAACCCTAACCCTAACCCTAACCCTTACCTGACTGATCACATGTAAAATTAAAAGATAAAAAGTCATTTCATAGGTGCATGAATTTAACCCTACCCTTCACCTAATCCTAACCCTAACCCTAACCCTAATCCTAACCCTAAACCCAACCCTTACCCTAACCCTAACCCTAACCTGACTGATAACATGTAAAATTAAACGATTAAAAAGTCATGTCATAGGTGCATAAATTTAACCCTACCCTTCACCTAATGCAAACCCTAACTCTAACCCTAATCCTAACCCTAAACCCAACCCTAAACCTAACCCTAACCCTAACCTGACTGATAACATGTAAAATAAAACGATTAAAAAGTCATGTCATAGGTGCATGAATTTTACCCTACCCTTCACCTAATCCTAACCCTAACCCTAACCCTAATCCCAACCCTAAACCCAACCCTAACCCTAACCCTAACCCTAACCTGACTGATAACATGTAAAATTAAACAATAAAAAAGTCATGTCATAGGTGCATGAATTTAACCCTACCCTTCACCTAATCCTAACCCTAATCCTAACCCTAATCCTAACCCTAAACCCAACCCTAACCCTTACCCTAACACTAACCTGACTGATAAAATGTAAAATTAAACGATAAAAAAGTCATGTCATAGGTTCATGAATTTAACCCTACCCTTCACCTAATCCTAACCCTAACCCTAACCCTAATCCTAACCCTAAACCCAACCCTAAC
The DNA here is from genome assembly GCF_053919585.1 of Euprymna scolopes. Lineage (NCBI taxonomy): Eukaryota > Metazoa > Mollusca > Cephalopoda > Sepiida > Sepiolidae > Euprymna > Euprymna scolopes. Next base: position 59,263,815 of record NC_136527.1, on the reverse strand, counting down.
CCTTACCCTTACCCTAACCTGACTGATAACATGTAAAATTAAACGATTAACAGTTATGTCATAGGTGCATGAAGTTAACCCTACCCTTCACCTAATCCTAACCCTAACCCTAACCCTAATCCTAACCCTAAACCCAACCCTATACCTAAATCTAACCCTTACCTGACTGATAACATGTAAAATTAAAAGATAAAAAAGTCATTTCATAGGTGCATGAATTTAACCCTACCCTTCACCTAATCCTAACCCTAACCCTAACCCTAATCCTAACCCTAAACCCAACCCTAACCCTAACCCTAACCCTAACCTGACTGATAACATGTAAAATTAAACGATTAAAAAGTCATGTCATAGGTGCATAAATTTAACCCTACCCTTCACCTAATGCTAACCCTAACCCTAACCCTAATCCTTACCCTAAACCCAACCCTAAACCTAACCCTAACCCTAACCTGACTGATAACATGTAAAATAAAACGATTAAAAAGTCATGTCATAGGTGCATAAATTTAACCCTACCCTTCACCTAATCCTAACCCTAACCCTAACCCTAATCCTAACCCTAAACCCAACCCTAACCCTAACCCTAACCCTAACCTGACTGATAACATGTAAAATTAAACAATAAAAAAGTCATGTCATAGGTGCATTAATTTAACCCTACCCTTCACCTAATCCTAACCCTAATCCTAACCCTAATTCTAACCCTAAACCCAACCCTAACCCTTACACTAACACTAACCTGACTGATAACATGTAAAATTAAACGATAAAAAAGTCATGTCATAGGTTCATGAATTTAACCCTACCCTTCACCTAATCCTAACCCTAACCCTAATCCTAACCCTAAACCCAACCCTAACCCTTACCCTTACCCTAACCTGACTGATAACATGTAAAATTAAACGATTAACAGTTAGGTCATAGGTGCATGAAGTTAACCCTACCCTTCACCTAATCCTAAGCCTAACCCTAACCCTAATCCTAACCCTAAACCCAACCCTATACCTAACCCTAACCCTTACCTGACTGATACCATGTCAAATTAAACGATAAAAAAGTCATTTCATAGGTGCATGAATTTACTCCTACCCTTCACCTAATCCTAACCCTAACCCTAACCCTAATCCTAACCCTAAAACAAACCCTAACCCTAACACTAACCCTAACCTGACTGATAACATGTAAAATTAAACGATTAAAAAGTCATGTCATAGGTGCATAAATTTAACCCTACCCTTCACCTAATCCCAACCCTAACCCTAACCCTAATCCTAACCCTACACCCAACCCTAAACCTAAACCTAACCCTAACCTGACTGATAACATGTAAAATTAAACGATTTAAAAGTCATTTCATAGGTGCATGAATTTAACCCTACCCTTCACCTAATCCTAACCCTAACCCTAACCCTAATCCTAACCCTAAACCCAACCCTAACCCTAACCTGACGGATAACATGTAAAATTAAACGATAAAAAAGTCATGTCATAGGTTCATGAATTTAACCCTACCCTTTACCTAATCCTCACCCTAATCCTAACCCTAATCCTAACCCTAAACCCAACCCTAACCCTAACCCTAAACCTTACCCTAACCTGACTGATAACATGTAACATACAACGATTAAAAAGTTATGTCATAGGTGCATGAATTTAACCCTACCCTTCACCTAATCCTAACCCTAACCCTAACCTTAATCCTTACCCTCAACCCAACCCTAACCCTAACCCTAACCCTTACCTGACTGATAACATTTAAAATTAAACGATTTAAAAGTCATTTCATAGGTGCATGAATTTAACCCTACCCTTCACCTAATCCTAACCCTAACCCTAACCCTAATCCTAACCCTAAACCCAACCCGAACCCTAACCCTAACCCTAACCTGACTGATAACATGTAAAATTAAACGATGAAAAAGTCGTGTCATAGTTTCATGAATTTAACCCTACCCTTCACCTAATCCTAACCCTAACCCTAACCCTAATCCTAACCCTAAACCCAACACTAACCCTAACCCTAACCCTAACCCTGACCTGACTGATAACATGTAAAATTAAATGATTAAAAAGTCATGTCATAGGTGCATAAATTTAACCCTACCCTTCACCTAATCCTAACCCTAACCCTAATCCTAACCCGTAACCCAACCCTAACCCTAACCCTAACCCTAACCTGACTGATAACATGTAAAATTAAACGATAAAAAAGTCATGTCATAGGTGCATCAATTTAACCTTACCCTTCACCTAATCCTAACCCAAACCCTAACCCTAATCCTAACCCTAAACCCAACCCTAACCCTAACCATAACCCTAACCTGACTGATAACATGTAAAATTAAACGATTACAAAGTCATGTCATAGGTGCATGAATTTAACTCTACCCTTCACCTTATCCTAACACTAACCTTAACCCTCATCCTAACCCTAAACCCAACCCTAACCCTAACCCTAACCTGACTGATAACATGTAAAATTAAACGATTAAACAGTCATGTCATAGGTGCATGAATTTAACCCTACCCTTCACCTAATCCTAACCCTAACCCTAATCCTAACCCTACACCCAACCCTAACCCTAACCCTAACCCTAACCTGACTGATAACATGTAAAATTAAATGATTAAAAAGTCATGTCATAGCTGCATGAATTTAACCCTACCCTTCACCTAATCCTAACCCTAACCCCAACCCTAATCCTAACCCTAAACCCAACCCTAACCCTAACACTAACCCTAACCTGACTGATAACATGTAAAATTAAACGATAAAAAAGTCATGTCATAGGTGCATAAATTTAACCCTACCCTTCACCTAATCCTAACCCTAACCCTAACCCTAATCCTAACCCTACACCCAACCCTAACCCTAACCCTTACCCTAACCTGACTGATAACATGTAAAATTAAACGATAAAAAAGTCATGTCATAGGTGCATGAATTTAACCCTACCGTTCACCTAATCCTAATCCTAACCCTAACCCTAATCCTAACCCTAAACCCAACCCTAACCCTAACCTGACTGATAACATGTAAAATTAAACGATAAAAAAGTCATGTTATAGGTGCATGAAGTTAACCCTACCCTCCACCTAATCCTAACCCTAACCCTAACCCTAATCCTAACCCTAAACCCAACCCTAAACCTAACCCTAATCCTAACCTGACTGATAACATGTAAAATTAAACGATAAAAAAGTCATTTCATAGGTTCATGAATGCAACCCTACCCTTTACCTAATCCTAACCCTAACCCTAACCCTAATCCTAACCCTAAACCCAACCCTAACCCTTACCCTTACCCTAACCTGGCTGATAACATGTAAAATTAAACGATTTAAAAGTTATGTCATAGGTGCATGAATTTAACCCTACCCTTCACCTAATCCTAACCCTAAACCTAACCCTAATCCTAACCCTAAACCCAACCCTAACCCTAACCCTAACTCTAACCTGACTGATAACATGTAAAGTCAAATAATAAAAAAGTCATTTCATAGGTTCATGAATTTAACCCTACCCTTCACCTAATCCTAACCCTAACCCTAACCCTAATCCTAACCCTAAACCCAACCCTAACCTTAACCTGACTGATAACATGTAAAATTAAACGATAAAAAAGTCATGTCATAGGTGCATGAATTTAACCCTACCCGTCACATAATCCAAACCCTTACCCTAACCCTAATCCTAACCCTTAACCCAACCCTAACCCTAACCCTAACCCTAACCTGACTGATAACCTGTAAAATGAAACGATAAAAAAGTCATTTCATAGGTTCATGAATTTAACCCTACCCTTCACCTAATCCTAACCCTGACCCTAACTCTAATCCTAACCCTACACCCAACCCTAACCCTAACCCTAATCCTGACCAGACTGATAAAATGTAAAATAAAATGATTAAAAAGTCATGTCATAGGTGCATGAATTTAACCCTACCCTTCACCTAATCCTAACCCTAACCCTAACCCTAATCCTAACCCTAAACCCAACCCTAACCCTAACCTGACTGATAACATGTAAAATTAAACGATAAAAAAGTCATGTCATAGGTTCATGAATTTAACCCTACCCTTTACCTAATCCTCACCCTAATCCTAACCCTAATCCTAACCCTAAACCCAACCCTAACCCTAACCCTAACCCTTACCCTAACCTGACTGAAAACATGTAACATACAACGATTAAAAAGTTATGTCATAGGTGCATGAATTTAACCCTACCCTTCACCTAATCCTAACCCTAACCCTAACCTTAATCCTTACCCTCAACCCAACCCTAACCCTAACCCTAACCCTTACCTGACTGATAACATGTAAAATTAAACGATTTAAAAGTCATTTCATAGGTGCATGAATTTAACCCTACCCTTCACCTAATCCTAACCCTAACCCTAATCCTAACCCTGAACCCAACCCTAACCCTTACCCTAACCCTAACCTGACTGATAACATGTAAAATTAAACGATTAAAAAGTCATGTCATAGGTGCATAAATTCAACCCAAACCTTCACCTAATCCTAACCCTAACCCTAATCCTAACCCTAAACCCAACCCGAACCCTAACCCTAACCCTAACCTGACTGATAACATGTAAAATTAAACGATGAAAAAGTCATGTCATAGGTTCATGAATTTAACCCTACCCTTCACCTAATCCTAACCCTAACCCTAACCCTAATCCTAACCCTAAACCCAACACTAACCCTAACCCTAACCCTAACCCTGACCTGACTGATAACATGTAAAATTAAATGATTAAAAAGTCATGTCATAGGTGCATAAATTTAACCCTACCCTTCACCTAATCCTAACCCTAACCCTAATCCTAACCCTAAACCCAACCCTAACCCTAACCCTAACCCTAACCTGACTGATAACATGTAAAATTAAACGATAAAAAAGTCATGTCATAGGTGCATCAATTTAACCTTACCCTTCACCTAATCCTAACCCTAACCCTAACCCTAATCCTAACCCTAAACCCAACCCTAACCCTAACCATAACCCTAACCTGACTGATAACATGTAAAATTAAACGATTACAAAGTCATGTCATAGGTGCATGAATTTAACCCTACCCTTCACCTTATCCTAACCCTAACCTTAACCCTCATCCGAACCCTAAACCCAACCCTAACCCTAACCCTAACCTGACTGATAACATGTAAAATTAAACGATTAAACAGTCATGTCATAGGTGCATGAATTTAACCCTACCCTTCACCTAATCCTAACCCTAACCCTAATCCTAACCCTACACCCAACCCTAACCCTAACCCTAACCCTAACCCTAACCTGACTGATAACATGTAAAATGAAATGATAAAAAGTCATGTCATAGCTGCATGAATTTAACCCTACCCTTCACCTAATCCTAACCCCAACCCCAACCCTAATCCTAACCCTAAACCCAACCCTAACCCTAACACTAACCCTAACCTGACTGATAACATGTAAAATTAAACGATTAAAAAGTCATGTCATAGGTGCATAAATTTAACCCTACCCTTCACCTAATCCTAACCCTAACCCTAACCCTAATCCTAACCCTACACCCAACCCTAACCCTAACCCTAACCCTAACCTGACTGATAACATGTAAAATCAAACGATTAAAAAGTCATGTCATAGGTTCATGAATTTAACCCTACCGTTCACCTAATCCTAATCCTAACCCGAACCCTAATCCTAACCCTAAACCCAACCCTAACCCTAACCTGACTGATAACATGTAAAATTAAACGATAAAAAAGTCATGTCATAGGTGCATGAATTTAACCCTACCCTTCACCTAATCCTAACCCTAACCCTATCCCTAATCCTAAACCTAAACCCAACCCTAACCCTAACCCTAACCCTAACCTGACTGATAACATGTAAAATTAAACGATAAAAAAGTCATGTCATAGGTTCATGAAGTTAACCCTACCCTTCACCTAATCCTAACCCTAACCCTAACCCTAATCCTAACCCTAAACCCAACCCTAAACCTAACCCTAACCCTAACCTGACTGATAACATGTAAAATTAAACGATAAAAAAGTCATTTCATAGGTTCATGAATGCAACCCTACCCTTCACCTAATCCTAACCCTAACCCTAACCCTAATCCTAACCCTAAACCCAACCATAACCCTTACCCTTACCCTAACCTGGCTGATAACATGTAAAATTAAACGATTTAAATGTTATGTCATAGGTGCATGAATTTAACCCTACCCTTCACCTAATCCTAACCCTAATCCTAACCCTCATCCTAACCCTAAACCCAACCCTAACCCTAACCCTAACTCTAACCTGACTGATAACATGTAAAATCAAATGATTAAAAAGTCATTTCATAGGTTCATGAATTTAACCCTACCCTTCACCTAATCCTAACCCTAACCCTAACCCTAATCCTAACCCTAAACCCAACCCTAACCTTAACCTGACTGATAACATGTAAAATTAAACGATAAAAAAGTCATGTCATAGGTGCATGAATTTAACCCTACCCGTCACATAATCCTAACCCTTACCCTAACCCTAATCCTAACCCTTAACCCAACCCTAACCCTAACCCTAACCCTAACCTGACTGATAACCTGTAAAATGAAACGATAAAAAAGTCATTTCATAGGTTCATGAATTTAACCCTACCCTTCACCTAATCCTAACCCTAACCCTAACTCTAATCCTAACCTACACCCAACCCTAACCCTAACCCTAATCCTGACCAGACTGATAAAATGTAAAATATAATGATTAAAAAGTCATGTAATAGGTGCATGAATTTAAGCCTACCCTTCACCTAATCCTAACCCTAACCCTAACCCTTATCCAAACCCTAAACGCAACCCTTACCCTAACCATAACCCTAACCTGACTGATAACATGTAAAATTAAACGATTAAAAAGTCATGTCATAGGTGCATGAATTTAACCCTACCCTTCACCTTATCCTAACCCTAACCTTCACCCTAATCCTAACCCTACACCCAACTCTAACCCTAACCCTAACCTGACTGATAACATGTAAAATTAAACGATTAAAAAGTCATGTCATAGGTGCATGAATTTAACCCTACCCTTCACCTAATCCTAACCCTAACCCTAACCCTAATCCTAACCCTACACCCAACCCTAACCCTAACCCTAAACCTAACCTGACTGATAACATGTAAAATTAAACGATAAAACAGTCATGCCATAGGTGCAGGAATTTAACCCTACCCTTCACCTAATCCTAACCCTAACCCTAACCCTAATCCTAACCCTAAACCCCACCCTAACCCTAAGCCTAACCCTAACCTGACTGACACCATATAAAATTAAACGATAAAAAAGTCATTTCATAGGTTCATGAATTTATCCCTACCCTTCACCTTATCCAAACCCTAACCCTAACCCTAACCCTGACCTGAATGATAACATGTAAAATTAAATGATTAAAAAGTCATGTCATAGGTGCATGAATGTAACCCTACCCTTCACCTAATCCTAACCCTAACCCTGATCCTAACCCTAAACCCAACCCTAACCCTAACCCTAACCTGACTGATAACATGTAAAATTAAACGATTAAAAAGGTATGTCATAGGTGCATGAATTTAACCCTGCCCTTCACCTAATACTACCCTAAACCTAACCCTAATCCTAACCCTCAACCCAACCCTAACCCTAACCCTAACCCTTACCTTACTGATAACATGTAAAATTAAACGAAAAAAAAGTCAGTTCATAGGTGCATGAATTTAACCCTACCCTTCACCTAATCCTAACCCTAACCCTAACCCTAACCCTTATCCTAACCCTAAACCCAACCCTAACCCTAACCCCAACCCTAACCCTAACCTGACTGATAACATGTAAAATTAACCGATTAAAAAGTCATGTAATAGGTGCATAAATTTAACCCTACCCTTCACCTAATCCTAACCCTAACCCTAACCCTAATCCTAACCCTAAACCCAACCCTAACCCTACCCCTAACATTACTGATAACATGTAAAATATAACGATAAAAAAGTCATGTCATAGGTGCATGAATTTAACCCTACCCTTCACCTAATCCTAACCCTAACCCTAACCCTAATCCTTACCCTAAACCCAACCCTAACCCTAAAACTAACCCAAACCTGACTGATAACATGTAAAATTAAACAATAAAAAAGTCATGTCATAGGTGCATGAATTTAACCCTACCCTTCACCTAATCCTAACCCTAACCCTAACCCTAATCCTAACCCTAAACCCAACCCTAACCCTAACCTGACTGATAACATGTAAAATTAAACGATAAAAAAGTGATGTCATAGGTTCATGAATTTAACCCTACCCTTCACCTAATCCTAACCCTAACCCTAACCCTAATTCTAACCCTAAACCCAACCCTAACCCTAACCCTAACCCTTACCCTAACCTGACTGATAACATGTAAAATCAAACGATTAAAAAGTTATGTCATAGGTTCATGAATTTAACCCTACCCTTCACCTAATCCTAACCCTAACCCTAACCCTAATCCTAACCCTCAACCCAACCCTAACACTAACCCTAACCCTTACCTGACTGATAACATGTAAAATTAAACGATAAAAAAGTCATTTCATAGGTGCATGAATTTAACCCTACCCTTCACCTAATCCTAACCCTAACCCTAACCCTAATCCTAACCCTAAACCCAACCCTAACCCTAACCCTAACCCTTACCTGACTGATAACATGTCAAATTAAACGATAAAAAAGTCATTTCATAGGTGCATGAATTTACTCCTACCCTTCACCTAATCCTAACCCTAACTCTAACCCTAATCCTAACCCTAGACCCAACCCTAACCCTAACACTAGCCCTAACCTGACTGATAACATGTAAAATTAAACGATTAAAAAGTCATGTCATAGGTGCATGAATTTAACCCTACCCTTCACCTAATCCTAACCATAACCCTACCCCTAATCCTAACCCTAAACCCAAACCTAACCCTAACCCTAACCCTGACCTGACTGATAACATGTAAAATTGAACGATAAAAAAGTCATGTCATAGGTTCATGAATTTAACCCTACCCTTCACCTAATCCTAACCCTAACCCTAACCCTAATCCTAACCCTAAACCCAACACTAACCCTAACCCTAACCCTAACCCTGACCTGACTGATAACATGTAAAATTAAATGATTAAAAAGTCATGTCATAGGTGCATAAATTTGACCCTACCCTTCACCTAATCCTAACCCTAACCCTAATCCTAACCCTAAACCCAACCCTAACCCTAACCCTAACCTGACTGATAAAATGTAAAATTAAACGATAAAAAAGTCATGTCATAGGTGCATGAATTTAACCTTACCCTTCACCTAATCCTAACCCTAACCCTAACCCTAATCCTAACCCTAAACCCAACCCTAACCCTAACCATAACCCTAACCTGACTGATAACATGTAAAATTAAACGATTACAAAGTCATGTCATAGGTGAATGAATTTAACCCTACCCTTCATCTTATCCTAACCCTAACCTTAACCCTCATCCTAACCCTAAACCCAACCCTAACCCTAACCCTTACCTGACTCATAACATGTAAAATTAAACGATTAAAAAGTCATGTCATAGGTGCATGAATTTAACCCTACCCTTCACCTAATCCTAACCCTAACCCTAACACTAATCCTAACCCTACACCCAACCCTAACCCTAACCCTAACCTGACTGATAACATGTTAAATTAAATGATTAAAAAGTCATGTCATAGCTGAATGAATCTAACCCTACCCTTCACCTAATCCTAACCCTAACCCTAACCCTAATCCTAACCCTACACCCAACCCTAACCCTAACCCTAACCCTAACCTGACTGATAACATGTAAAATTCAATGATAAAAAAGTCATGTCATAGGTGCATGAAGTTAACCCTACCGTTCACCTAATCCTAATCCTAACCCTAACCCTAATCCTAACCCTAAACCCAACCCTAACCCTAGCCTGACTGATAACATGTAAAATTTAAAAATTAAAAAGTCATGTCATAGGTGCATGAATTTAACCCTACCCTTCACCTAATCCTAACCCTAACCCTAACCCTAACCCTAATCCTAACCCTAAACCCAACCCTAACCCTAACCCTAACCCTAACCTGACTGATAACATGTAAAATTAAACGATAAAACAGTCATTTCATAGGTTCATGAAGTTAACCCTACCCTTCACCTAATCCTAACCCTAACCCTAACCCTAATCCTAACCCTAAACCCAACCCTACACCTAACCCTAATCCTAACCTGACAGATAACATGTAAAATTAAACGATAAAAAAGTCATTTCATAGGTTCATGAATGCAACCCTACCCTTCACCTAATCCTAACCCTAACCCTAACCCTGATCCTAACCCTACACCCAACCCTAACCCTAACCCTTTCCCTAACCTGGCTGATAACATGTAAAATTAAACGATTAAAAAGTTATGTCATAGGTGCATGAATTTAACCCTACCCTTCACCTAATCCTAACCCTAAACCTAACCCTAATCCTAACCCTAAACCCAACCCTAACCCTAACCCTAACCCTAACCTGACTGATAACATGTAAAATTACATGATAAAAAAGTCATTTAATAGGTTCATGAATTTAACCCTACCCTTCACGTAATCCTAACCCTAACCCCAACCCTAATCCTAACCCTAAACCCAACCCTAACCCTACCCTGACTGATAACATGTAAAATTAAACGATAAAAAAGTCATGTCATAGGTGCATGAATTTAACCCTACCCTTCACATAATCCTAACCCTAACCCTAACCCTAATCCTAACCCTAAACCCAACCCTAACCCTAACCCTAACCCTAACCTGACTGATAACATGTAAAATGAAACGATAAAAAAGTCATTTCATAGGTTCATGAATTTAACCCTACCCTTCACCTAATCCTAACCCTAACCCTAACCCTAATCCTAACCCTACACCCAACCCTAATCCTAACCCTAATCCTGACCTGACTGATAAAATGTAAAATAAAATGATTAAAAAGTCATGTCATAGGTGCATGAATTTAACCCTACCCTTACCTAATCCTAACCCTAACCCTAATCCTAACCCTAAACCCAACCCTAACCCTAACCCTAACCCTAACCTGACTGATAAACTTGTACAATTAAAAGATAAAAAAGTCATGTCATAGGTGCATGAATTTAACCCTAGGCTTCACCTAATCCTAACCCTTACCCTAACCCTAATCCTAACCCTAAACCCAACCCTTACCCTTACCATAACCCTAACCTGACTGATAACATGTAAAATTAAACGATTAAAAAGTCATGTCATAGGTGCATGAATTTAACCCTACCCTTCACCTTATCCTAACCCTAACCCTAACCCTAATCCTAACCCTAAACCCAACCCTTACCCTAACCCTAACCCTAACCTGACTGATAACATGTAAAATTAAACGATTAAAAAGTCATGTCATAGGTGCATAAATTTCACCCTACCCTTCACCTAATCCTAACCCTAACCCTAACCCTAATCCTAACCCTAAACCCAACCCTAAACCTAACCCTAACCCTAACCTGACTGATAACATGTAAACTTAAACCATAAAAAAGTCATTTCCTAGGTTCATGAATGCAACCCTACCCTTAACCTAATCCTAACCCTAACCCTAACCCTTATCCTAACCCTACACCCAACCCTAACCCTAACCCTTACCCTAACCTGACTGATAACATGTAAAATTAAACGATTAAAAAGTTATGTCATAGGTGCATGAATTTAAACCTACCCTTCACCTAATCCTAACCCTAACCCTAACCCTAATCCCAACCCTAAACCCAACCCTAACCTTAACCCTAACCCTAACCTGAATAATAACATGTAAAATTAAACGATAAAAAAGTCATTTCATAGGTGTATGAATTTAACCCTTCCCTTCACCTAATCCTAACCCTAACCCTAACCCTAATCCTTACCCTACACCCAACCCTAACCCTAACCCTAACCCTAACCTTACTGATAACATGTAAAATAAAATGATTAAAAAGTCATGTCATAGGTGCATGAATTTAACCCTACCCTTCACCTAATCCTAACCCTAACCCTAACCCTAATTCTAACCCTAAACCACACCCTTACCCTAACCCTAACCCTAGCCTGACTAAAAACATGTAAAATTAAATGATTAAACAGTCATGTCATAGGTGCATGAATTTAACCCTACCCTTCCCCTAATCCTAACCATAACCCTACCCCTAATCCTAACCCTAAACCCAAACCTAACCCTAACCCTAACCTGACTGATAACATGTAAAATTGAACGATAAAAAAGTCATGTCATAGGTTCATGAATTTAACCCTACCCTTCACCTAATCCTAACCCTAACCCTAACCCTAATCCTAACCCTAAACCCAACACTAACCCTAACCCTAACCCTAACCCTGACCTGACTGATAACATGTAAAATTAAATGATTAAAAAATCATGTCATAGGTGCATAAATTTGACCCTACCCTTCACCTAATCCTAACCCTAACCCTAATCCTAACCCTAAACCCAACCCTAACCCTAACCCTAACCTGACTGATAAAATGTAAAATTACACGATAAAAAAGTCATGTCATAGGTGCATGAATTTAACCTTACCCTTCACCTAATCCTAACCCAAACCCTAAACCTAATCCTAACCCTAAACCCAACCCTAACCCTAACCATAACCCTAACCTGACTGATAACATGTAAAATTAAACGATTACAAAGTCATGTCATAGGTGCATGAATTTAACCCTACCCTTCATCTTATCCTAACCCTAACCTTAACCCTCATCCTAACCCTAAACCCAACCCTAACCCTAACCCTAACCTGACTCATAACATGTAAAATTAAACGATTAAAAAGTCATGTCATAGGTGCATGAATTTAACCCTACCCTTCACCTAATCCTAACCCTAACCCTAACACTAATCCTAACCCTACACCCAACCCTAACCCTAACCCTAACCCTAACCTGACTGATAACATGTTAAATGAAATGATTAAAAAGTCATGTCATAGCTGAATGAATCTAACCCTACCCTTCACCTAATCCTAACCCTAACCCTAACCCTAATCCTAACCCTACACCCAACCCTAACCCTTACCCTAACCCTAACCTGACTGATAACATGTAAAATTCAATGATAAAAAAGTCATGTCATAGGTGCATGAAGTTAACCCTACCGTTCACCTAATCCTAATCCTAACCCTAACCCTAATCCTAACCCTAAACCCAACCCTAACCCTAGCCTGACTGATAACATGTAAAATTTAAAAATTAAAAAGTCATGTCATAGGTGCATGAATTTAACCCTACCCTTCACCTAATCCTAACCCTAACCCTAACCCTAACCCTAATCCTAACCCTAAACCCAACCCTAACCCTAACCCTAACCTGACTGATTACATGTAAAATTAAACGATAAAACAGTCATTTAATAGGTTCATGAAGTTAACCCTACCCTTCACCTAATCCTAACCCTAACCCTAACCCTAATCCTAACCCTAAACCCAACCCTACACCTAACCCTAATCCTAACCTGACAGATAACATGTAAAATTAAACGATAAAAAAGTCATTTCATAGGTTCATGAATGCAACCCTACCCTTCACCTAATCCTAACCCTAACCCTAACCCTGATCCTAACCCTACACCCAACCCTAACCCTAACCCTTTCCCTAACCTGGCTGATAACATGTAAAATTAAACGATTAAAAAGTTATGTCATAGGTGCATGAATTTAACCCTACCCTTCACCTAATCCTAACCCTAAACCTAACCCTAATCCTAACCCTAAACCCAACCCTAACCCTAACCCTAACCCTAACCTGACTGATAACATGTAAAATTACATGATAAAAAAGTCATTTCATAGGTTCATGAATTTAACCCTACCCTTCACCTAATCCTAACCCTAACCCCAACCCTAATCCTAACCCTAAACCCAACCCTAACCCTACCCTGACTGATAACATGTAAAATTAAACGATAAAAAAGTCATGTCATAGGTGCATGAATTTAACCCTACCCTTCACATAATCCTAACCCTAACCCTAACCCTAATCCTAACCCTAAACCCAACCCTAACCCTAACCCTAACCCTAACCTGACTGATAACATGTAAAATGAAACGATAAAAAAGTCATTTCATAGGTTCATGAATTTAACCCTACCCTTCACCTAATCCTAACCCTAACCCTAACCCTAATCCTAACCCTACACCCAACCCTAATCCTAACCCTAATCCTGACCTGACTGATAAAATGTAAAATAAAATGATTAAAAAGTCATGTCATAGGTGCATGAATTTAACCCTACCCTTACCTAATCCTAACCCTAACCCTAATCCTAACCCTAAACCCAACCCTAACCCTAACCCTAACCCTAACCTGACTTATAAACTTGTACAATTAAAAGATAAAAAAGTCATGTTAGGTGCATGAATTTATCCCTAGGCTTCACCTAATCCTAACCCTTACCCTAACCCTAATCCTAACCCTAAACCCAACCCTTACCCTTACCATAACCCTAACCTGACTGATAACATGTAAAATTAAACGATTAAAAAGTCATGTCATAGGTGCATGAATTTAACCCTACCCTTCACCTTATCCTAACCCTAACCCTAACCCTAATCCTAACCCTAAACCCAACCCTTACCCTAACCCTAACCCTAACCTGACTGATAACATGTAAAATTAAACGATTAAAAAGTCATGTCATAGGTGCATAAATTTCACCCTACCCTTCACCTAATCCTAACCCTAACCCTAACCCCAATCCTAACCCGAAACCCAACCCTAAACCTAACCCTAACCCTAACCTGACTGATAACATGTAAACTTAAACCATAAAAAAGTCATTTCCTAGGTTCATGAATTCAACCCTACCCTTAACCTAATCCTAACCCTAACCCTAACCCTTATCCTAACCCTACACCCAACCCTAACCCTAACCCTTACCCTAACCTGACTGATAACATGTAAAATTAAACGATTAAAAAGTTATGTCATAGGTGCATGAATTTAAACCTACCCTTCACCTAATCCTAACCCTAACCCTAACCCTAATCCCAACCCTAAACCCAACCCTAACCTTAACCCTAACCCTAACCTGACTAATAACATGTAAAATTAAACGATAAAAAAGTCATTTCATAGGTGTATGAATTTAACCCTTCCTTTCACCTAATCCTAACCCTAACCCTAACCCTAATCCTTACCCTACACCCAACCCTAACCCTAACCCTAACCCTAACCTTACTGATAACATGTAAAATAAAACGATTAAAAAGTCATGTCATAGGTGCATGAATTTAACCCTAGGCTTCACCTAATCCTAACCCTAACCCTAACCCTAATCCTAACCCTAAACCACACCCTAACCCTAACCCTAACCCTAGCCTGACTAAAAACATGTAAAATTAAATGATTAAACAGTCATGTCATAGGTGCATGAATTTAACCCTACCCTTCACCTAATCCTAACCATAACCCTACCCCTAATCCTAACCCTAAACCCAAACCTAACCCTAACCCTAACCTGACTGATAACATGTAAAATTGAACGATAAAAAAGTCATGTCATAGGTTCATGAATTTAACCCTACCCTTCACCTAATCCTAACCCTAACCCTCACCCTAATCCCAACCCTAAACCCAACCCTTACCCTAACCATAACCCTAACCTGACTGATAACATGTAAAATTAACCGATTAAAAAGTCATGTCATAGGTGCATGAATTTAACCCTACCCTTACCTAATCCTAACCCTAACCCTAATCCTTACCCTAAACCCAACCCTAACCCTAAACCTAACCCTAACCTGACTGATAAACTTGTACAATTAAAAGATAAAAAAGTCATGTCATAGGTGCATGAATTTAACCCTAGGCTTCACCTAATCCTAACCCTTACCCTAACCTTAATCCTAACCCTAAACCCAACCCTTACCCTAACCCTTACCCTAACCTTACTGATAACATGTAAAATTAAACGATAAAAAAGTCATGTCATAGGTGCATGAATTTAACCCTACCCTTCACTTAATCTTAACCCTAACCCTAACCCTAATCCTAACCCTCAACCCAACCCTAACCCTAAACCTAAACCATTCCCTGACTGATAACATGTAAAATTAAACGATAAAACAGTCATTTCATAGGTGCATGAATTTAACCCTACCCTTCACCTAATCCTAACCCTAACCCTAACCCTAATCCTAACCCTAAACCCAACCCTTACCCTAACCCTAACCCTAACCTGACTGATAACATGTAAAATTAACCGATTAAAAAGTCATGTCATAGGTGCATAAATTTCACCCTACCCTTCACCTAATCCTAACCCTAACCCTAACCCTAATCCTAACCCTAAACCCAACCCTAAACCTAACCCTAACCCTAACCTGACTGATAACATGTAAAATAAAACGATTAAAAAGTCATGTCATAGGTGCATGAATTTAACACTACCCTTCACCTAATCCTAACCCTAACCCTAACCCTAATCCTAACCCTAAACCACACCCTAACCCTAACCCTAACCCAAGCCTGACTAAAAACATGTAAAATTAAATGATTAAACAGTCATGTCATAGGTGCATGAATTTAACCCTACCCTTAACCTTATCCTAACCCTAACCCTAATCCTAACCCTAAACCCAACCCTAACCCTAACCCTAACCCTAACCTGACTGATAACATGTAAAATTAAACGATAAAAAAGTCATGTCATAGGTGCATAAATTTAACCCTTCCCTTAACCTAATCCTAACCCTAACCCTCACCCTAATCCCAACCCTAAACCCAACCCTTACCCTAACCATAACCCTAACCTGACTGATAACATGTAAAATTAAACGATTAAAAAGTCATGTCATAGGTGCATGAATTTAACCCTACCCTTCACCTAATCCTAACCCTAACCGTAACCCTAAGCCTAACCCTAAACTTAACCCTAACCCTAACCCTAACCCTAACCTGACTGATAACATGTAAAATTAAACGATTAAAAAGTCATGTCATAGGTGCATGAATTTAACCCTACCCTTCAAATAATCCTAACCCTAACCCTAACCCTAATCCTAACCCTACACCCAACCCTAACCCTAACCCTAACCCTAATCTGACTGATAACATGTAAAATTAAACGATAAAAAAGTCATTTCATAGGCGCATGAATTTAACCCTACCCTTCACCTAATCCGTACCCTTACCCTAACCCTAATCCTAACCCTAAACCCAACCCTAACCCTAACCCTAACCTGATTGATAACATGTAACATTAAACGATAAAAAAGTCATGTCATAGGTTCATGAATTTAACCCTACCCTTCACCTAATCCTAACCCTAACCCTAACCCTAATCCTTACCCTAAACCCAACCCTAAACCTAACCCTAACCCTAACCTGACTGATAACATGTAAAATAAAACGATTAAAAAGTCATGTCATAGGTGCATGAATTTAACCCTACCCTTCACCTTATCCTAACCCAAACCCTAACCCTAATCCTAACCCTCAACCCAACCCTAACCCTAACCCTAACCCTTACCTGGCTGATAACATGCAAAATTAAACGATAAAAAAGTCATTTCATAGGTGCATGAATTTAACCCTACCCTTCACCTAATCCTAACCCTAACCCTAACCCTAATCCTAACCCTAAACCCAACCCTAACCCTAACCTTAACCCTAACCCTAACCCTAACCTGACTGATAACATGTAAAATTAAACGATTAAAAAGTCATGTCAAAGGTGCATAAATTTAACTCTACCCTTCACCTAATCCTAACCCTAACCCTAACCCTAATCCTAACCCTAAACCCAACCCTAAAACGAAGCCTATCCCTAACCTGACTGTTAACATGTAAAATTAAACGATAAAAAAGTCATGTCATGGGTGCATGAATTTAACCCTACCCTTCACCTAATCCTAACCCTAACCCTAACCCTTATCCTAACCCTAAACCCAACCCCAACTCTAACGCTAACCCTAACCTGACTGATAACATGTAAAATAAAACGATAAAAAAGTCATGTCATAGGTGCATGAATTTAACCCTACCCTTCACCTAATCCTAACCCTAACCCCAACCCTAATCCTAACCCTAAACCCAACCCTAACCCTAACCCTAACCGACTGATAACATGTAAAATTAAACGATTAAAAAGTCATCTCATAGGTGCATTAATTTTATCCTACCATTCACCTAATCCTAACCCGTACCCTAACCCTAATCCTAACCCTAAACCCAACCCTAACCCTAACCCTAACCCTAACCTGACTGATAACATGTAAAATTAAACGATTAAAAAGTCATTTCATAGGTGAATTTATTTAATCCTACCCTTCACCTAATCCTAACCCTAACCCTAATCCTAACCCTAAACACAACCCTAACCCTAACCCTAACCCTAACCTTACTGATAACATGTAAAATCAAACGATTAAAAAGTCATGTCATAGGTGCATGAATTTAACCCTACCCTTCACTTAACCCTAACCCTAACCCTAACCCTAATCCTAACCCTAAACCCAACCCTAACCCTAACGCTAACCCTAACCTGACTGATAACATGTAAAATTAAATGATAAAAAAGTCATGTCATAGGTGCATGAATTTAACCCTACCCTTCACCTAATCCTTACCCTAACCCTAACCCTAATCCTAACCCTAAACCCAACCCTAACTCTAACGCTAACCCCAACCTGACTGATAACATGTAAAATAAAACGATTAAAAAGTCATGTCATAGGTGCATGAATTTAACCCTACCCTTCACCTAATCCTAACCCTAACCCTAACCATAATCCTAACCCTAAACCCAACCCTTACCCTTACCATAACCGACTGATAACACGTAAAATTAAACGATTAAAAAGTCATCTCATAGGTGCATTAATTTTATCCTACCATTCACCTAATCCTAACCCGTACCCTAACCCTTATCCTAACCCTAAACCCAACCCTAACCCTAACCCTAACCCTAACCTGACTGATAACATGTAAAATAAAACGATAAAAAAGTCATATCATAGGTGCATGAATTTAACCCTTCCCTTCACCTAATCCTAACCCTTACCCCAACCCTAATCCTAACCCTACACCCAACCCTAGCCCTAACCCTAACCGACTGATAACATGTAAAATTAAACGATAAAAAAGTCATGTCATAGGTGAACGAATTTAACCCTACCCTTCACCTAATCCTAACCCTAACCCTAACCCTAATCCTAACCCTAAACCCAACCCTAACTCGAACGCTAACCCTGACCTGACTGATAACATGTAAAATTAAACGATAAAAAAATCATGTCATAGGTGCATGAATTTAACCCTACCCATCACCTAATCCTAACCCTAACCCTAACCTTAATCTTAACCCTAAACCCAACCCTAACCCTAACCCTAACCCTAACCTGACTGATAACCTGTAAAATTAAACGATTAAAAAGTCATTTCATAGGTGAATTAATTTAATCCTACCCTTCACCTAATCCTAACCCTAACCCTAATCCTAACCCTAAACCCAACCCTAACCCTAACCCTAACCCTAACCTGACTGATAACATGTAAAATCAAACGATAAAAAAGTCATGTCATAGGTGCATTAATTTAACCCTACCCTTCACCAAATCTTACCCTAACCCTAACCCTAATCCTAACCCTAAACCCAACCCTAACCCGAAGCCTAACCCTAACCTGACTGATAACATGCAAAATTAAACGATTAAAAAGTCATGTCATAGAAGCATGAATTTAACCCTACCCTTCCCCTTATCCTGACCCTAACCCTAACCCTAATCCTAACCCTAAACGTAACCCTTACCCTAAGCCTAACCCTAACCTGACTGATAACATGTAAAATTAAACGATAAAAAAGTCATGTCATAGGTGCATGAATTTAACCCTACCCTTCACCTAATCCTAACCCTAACCCTAACCCTAATCTTTACCTAAACCCAACCCTAACCCTAACCCTAACCCTAAACTTACTGAGAACATGTAAAATTGAACGTTTAAAAAGTCATGTCACAGGCGCATGAATTTAACCCTACCCTTAACCTATTCCCTACCCTAACCCTAACCCTAATCCTAACCCTAAACCCAACCCTAAATCTAAGCCTAACCCTAACCTGACTGATAACATGTAAAATTAAACGATAAAAAGTCATGTCATAGGTGCATGAATTTAACCCTACCCTTCACCTAATCCTAACCATAACCCTATCCCTAATCCTAACCCTAAACCCAAACCTAACCCTAACCCTAACCTGACTGATAACATGTAAAATTGAACGATAAAAAAGTCATGTCATAGGTTCATGAATTTAACCTTACCCTTCACCTAATCCTAACCCTAACCCTCACCCTAATCCCAACCCTAAACCCAACCCTTACCCTAACCATAACCCTAACCTGACTGATAACATGTAAAATTAACCGATTAAAAAGTCATGTCATAGGTGCATGAATTTAACCCTACCCTTACCTAATCCTAACCCTAACCCTAATCCTAACCCTAAACCCAACCCTTACCCTAACCCTTACCCTAACCTGACTGATAACATGTAAAATTAAACGATAAAAAAGTCATGTCATAGGTGCATGAATTTAACCCTACCCTTCACTTAATCTTAACCCTAACCCTAACCCTAATCCTAACCCTAAACCCAACCCTAACCCTAAACCTAAACCATTCCCTGACTGATAACATGTAAAATTAAACGATAAAACAGTCATTTCATAGGTGCATGAATTTAACCCTACCCTTCACCTAATCCTAACCCTAACCCTAACCCTAATCCTAACCCTAAACCCAACCCTTACCCTAACCCTAACCCTAACCTGACTGATAACATGTAAAATTAACCGATTAAAAAGTCATGTCATAGGTGCATAAATTTCACCCTACCCTTCACCTAATCCTAACCCTAACCCTAACCCTAATCCTAACCCTAAACCCAACCCTAAACCTAACCCTAACCCTAACCTGACTGATAACATGTAAAATAAAACGATTAAAAAGTCATGTCATAGGTGCATGAATTTAACACTACCCTTCACCTAATCCTAACCCTAACCCTAACCCTAATCCTAACCCTAAACCACACCCTAACCCTAACCCTAACCCTAGCCTGACTAAAAACATGTAAAATTAAATGATTAAACAGTCATGTCATAGGTGCATGAATTTAACCCTACCCTTAACCTTATCCTAACCCTAACCCTAATCCTAACCCTAAACCCAACCCTAACCCTAACCCTAACCCTAACCTGACTGATAACATGTAAAATTAAACGATAAAAAAGTCATGTCATAGGTGCATAAATTTAACCCTTCCCTTAACCTAATCCTAACCCTAACCCTCACCCTAATCCCAACCCTAAACCCAACCCTTACCCTAACCATAACCCTAACCTGACTGATAACATGTAAAATTAAACGATTAAAAAGTCATGTCATAGGTGCATGAATTTAACCCTACCCTTCACCTAATCCTAACCCTAACCGTAACCCTAAGCCTAACCCTAAACTTAACCCTAACCCTAACCCTAACCCTAACCTGACTGATAACATGTAAAATTAAACGATTAAAAAGTCATGTCATAGGTGCATGAATTTAACCCTACCCTTCAAATAATCCTAACCCTAACCCTAACCCTAATCCTAACCCTACACCCAACCCTAACCCTAACCCTAACCCTAACCTGACTGATAACATGTAAAATTAAACGATAAAAAAGTCATTTCATAGGCGCATGAATTTAACCCTACCCTTCACCTAATCCGTACCCTTACCCTAACCCTAATCCTAACCCTAAACCCAACCCTAAACCTAACCCTAACCTGATTGATAACATGTAACATTAAACGATAAAAAAGTCATGTCATAGGTTCATGAATTTAACCCTACCCTTCACCTAATCCTAACCCTAACCCTAACCCTAATCCTTACCCTAAACCCAACCCTAAACCTAACCCTAACCCTAACCTGACTGATAACATGTAAAATTAAACGATTAAAAAGTCATGTCATAGGTGCATGAATTTAACCCTACCCTTCACCTAATCCTAACCCAAACCCTTACCCTAATCCTAACCCTCAACCCAACCCTAACCCTAACCCTAACCCTTACCTGACTGATAACATGCAAAATTAAACGATAAAAAAGTCATTTCATAGGTGCATGAATTTTACCCTACCCTTCACCTAATCCTAACCCTAACCCTAACCCTAATCCTAACCCTTAACCCAACCCTAACCCAAACCTTAACCCTAACCCTAACCCTAACCTGACTGATAACATGTAAAATTAAACGATTAAAAAGTCATGTCAAAGGTGCATAAATTTAACCCTACCCTTCACCTAATCCTAACCCTAACCCTAACCCTAATCCTAACCCTAAACCCAACCCTAAAACGAAGCCTATCCCTAACCTGACTGTTAACATGTAAAATTAAACGATAAAAAAGTCATGTCATAGGTGCAGGAATTTAACCCTACCCTTCACCTAATCCTAACCCTAACCCTAACCCTTATCCTAACCCTAAACCCAACCCCATCTCTCGCTAACCCTAACCTGACTGATAACATGTAAAATAAAACGATAAAAAAGTCATGTCATAGGTGCATGAATTTAACCCTACCCTTCACCTAATCCTAACCCTAACCCCAACCCTAATCCTAACCCTAAACCCAACCCTAACCCTAACCCTAACCGACTGATAACAGCTAAAATTAAACGATTAAAAAGTCATCTCATAGGTGCATTAATTTTATCCTACCATTCACCTAATCCTAACCCGTACCCTAACCCTAATCCTAACCCTAAACCCAACCCTAACCCTAACCCTAACCCTAACCTGACTGATAACATGTAAAATTAAACGATTAAAAAGTCATTTCATAGGTGAATTTATTTAATCCTACCCTTCACCTAATCCTAACCCTAACCCTAATCCTAACCCTAAACACAACCCTAACCCTAACCCTAACCCTAACCTTACTGATAACATGTAAAATCAAACGATTAAAAAGTCATGTCATAGGTGCATGAATTTAACCCTACCCTTCACTTAACCCTAACCCTAACCCTAACCCTAATCCTAACCCTAAACCCAACCCTAACCCTAACGCTAACCCTAACCTGACTGATAACATGTAAAATTAAATGATAAAAAAGTCATGTCATAGGTGCATGAATTTAACCCTACCCTTCACCTAATCCTTACCCTAACCCTAACCATAATCCTAACCCTAAACCCCACCCTAACTCTAACGCTAACCCTAACCTGACTGATAACATGTAAAATAAAACGATAAAAAAGTCATATCATAGGTGCATGAATTTAACCCTTCCCTTCACCTAATCCTAACCCTAACCCCAACCCTAATCCTAACCCTACACCCAACCCTAGCCCTAACCCTAACCGACTGATAACATGTAAAATTAAACGATAAAAAAGTCATGTCATAGGTGCATGAATTTAACCCTACCCTTCACCTAATCCTAACCCTAACCCTAACCCTAATCCTAACCCTAAACCCAACCCTAACTCGAACGCTAACCCTGACCTGACTGATAACATGTAAAATTAAACGATAAAAAAATCATGTCATAGGTGCATGAATTTAACCCTACCCATCACCTAATCCTAACCCTAACCCTAACCTTAATCTTAACCCTAAACCCAACCCTAACCCTAACCCTAACCCTAACCTGACTGATAACATGTAAAATTAAACGATTAAAAAGTCATTTCATAGGTGAATTAATTTAATCCTACCCTTCACCTAATCCTAACCCTAACCCTAATCCTAACCCTAAACCCAACCCTAACCCTAACCCTAACCCTAACCTGACTGATAACATGTAAAATCAAACGATAAAAAAGTCATGTCATAGGTGCATTAATTTAACCCTACCCTTCACCAAATCTTTCCCTAACCCTAACCCTAATCCTAACCCTAAACCCAACCCTAACCCGAAGCCTAACCCTAACCTGACTGATAACATGCAAAATTAAACGATTAAAAAGTCATGTCATAGAAGCATGAATTTAACCCTACCCTTCCCCTTATCCTGACCCTAACCCTAACCCTAATCCTAACCCTAAACGTAACCCTAACCCTAAGCCTAACCCTAACCTGACTGATAACATGTAAAATTAAACGATAAAAAAGTCATGTCATAGGTGCATGAATTTAACCCTACCCTTCACCTAATCCTAACCCAAACCCTAACCCTAATCCTTACCCTAAACCCAACCCTAACCCTAACCCTAACCCTAAACTTACTGAGAACATGTAAAATTGAACGTTTAAAAAGTCATGTCACAGGCGCATGAATTTAACCCTACCCTTAACCTATTCCCTACCCTAACCCTAACCCTAATCCTAACCCTAAACCCAACCCTAAACCTAAGCCTAACCCTAACCTGACTGATAACATGTAAAATTAAACGATAAAAAAGTCATGTCATAGGTGCATGAATTTAACCCTACCCTTCACCTAATCCTAACCCTAACCCTAACCCTAATCCTAACCCTAAACTCAACCCTAACCCTAACGCTAACCCTAACCTGACTGATAACATGTAAAATCAAATGATAAAAAAGTCATGTCATAGGTGCATCAATTTAACCCTACCCTTCACCTAATCCATACCCTAACCCTAACCCTAATCCTAACCCTAAACCCAACCCTAACTCTAACGCTAACCCCAACCTGACTGATAACATGTAAAATTAAACGATTAAAAAGTCATGTCATAGGTGCATGAATTTAACCCTACCCTTCACCTAATCCTTACCCTAACCCTAACCCTAATCCTAACCCTAAACCCAACCCTAACTCTAACGCTAACCCCAACCTGACTGATAACATGTAAAATTAAACGATAAAAAAGTCATGTCATAGGTGCATGAATTTAACCCTACCCTTCACCTAATCCTAACCCTAACCCATACCCTAATCCTAAACCTTAACCCAACCCTAACCCTAACGCTAACCCTAACCTGACTGATAACATGTAAAATTAAATGATTAAACAGTCATGTCATAGGTGCATGAATTTAACCCTACCCTTCACCTAATCCTAACCATAACCCTACCCCTAATCCTAACCTCAAACCCAAACCTAACCCTAACCCTAACCTGACTGATAACATGTAAAATTGAACGATAAAAAAGTCATGTCATAGGTTCATGAATTTAACCCTACCCTTCACCTAATCCTAACCCTAACCCTCACCCTAATCCCAACCCTAAACCCAACCCTTACCCTAACCATAACCCTAACCTGACTGATAACATGTAAAATTAACCGATTAAAAAGTCATGTCATAGGTGCATGAATTTAACCCTACCCTTACCTAATCCTAACCCTAAACCTAATCCTAACCCTACACCCAACCCTAACCCTAACCCTAACCCTAACCTGACTGATAAACTTGTACGATTAAAAGATAAAAAAGTCATGTCATAGGTGCATGAATTTAACCCTAGGCTTCACCTAATCCTAACCCTTACCCTAACCCTAATCCTAACCCTAAACCCAACCCTTACCCTAACCCTTACCCTAACCTGACTGATAACATGTAAAATTAAACGATAAAAAAGTCATGTCATAGGTGCATGAATTTAACCCTACCCTTCACTTAATCTTAACCCTAACTCTAACCCTAATCCTAACCCTCAACCGAACCCTAACCCTAAACCTAAACCATTCCCTGACTGATAACATGTAAAATTAAACGATAAAACAGTCATTTCATAGGTGCATGAATTTAACCCTACCCTTCACCTAATCCTAACCCTAACCCTAACCCTAACCCTAATCCTAACCCTAAACCCAACCCTTACCCTAACCCTAACCCTAACCTGACTGATAACATGTAAAATTAAACGATTAAAAAGTCATGTCATAGGTGCATAAATTTCACCTTACCCTTCACCTAATCCTAACCCTAACCCTAAACCTAATCCTAACCCTAAACCCAACCCTAAACCTAACCCTAACCCTAAGCTGACTGATAACATGTAAAATAAAACGATTAAAAAGTCATGTCATAGGTGCATGAATTTAACACTACCCTTCACCTAATCCTAACCCTAACCCTAACCCTAATCCTAACCCTAAACCACACCCTAACCCTAACCCTAACCCTAGCCTGACTAAAAACATGTAAAATTAAATGATTAAACAGTCATGTCATAGGTGCATGAATTTAACCCTACCCTTAACCTTATCCTAACCCTAACCCTAATCCTAACCCTAAACCCAACCCTAACCCTAACCCTAACCCTACCCTGACTGATAACATGTAAAATTAAACGATAAAAAAGTCATGTCATAGGTGCATAAATTTAACCCTTCCCTTAACCTAAACCTAACCCTAACCCTCACCCGAATCCCAACCCTAAACCCAACCCTTACCCTAACCATAACCCTAACCTGACTGATAACATGTAAAATTAAACGATTTAAAAGTCATGTCATAGGTGCATGAATTTAACCCTACCCTTCACCTAATCCTAACCCTAACCGTAACCCTAAGCCTAACCCTAAACTTAACCCTAACCCTAACCCTAACCCTAACCTGACTGATAACATGTAAAATTAAACGATTAAAAAGTCATGTCATAGGTGCATGAATTTAACCCTAACCTTCAAATAATCCTAACCCTAACCCTAACCCTAATCCTAACCCTACACCCAACCCTAACCCTAACCCTAACCCTAATCTGACTGATAACATGTAAAATTAAACGATAAAAAAGTCATTTCATAGGCGCATGAATTTAACCCTACCCTTCACCTAATCCGTACCCTTACCCTAACCCTAATCCTAACCCTAAACCCAACCCTAAACCATACCCTAACCTGATTGATAACATGTAACATTAAACGATAAAAAAGTCATGTCATAGGTTCATGAATTTAACCCTACCCTTCACCTCATCCTAACCCTAACCCTAACCCTAATCCTTACCCTAAACCCAACCCTAAACCTAACCCTAACCCTAACCTGACTGATAACATGTAAAATTAAACGATTAAAAAGTCATGTCATAGGTGCATGAATTTAACCCTACCCTTCACCTAATCCTAACCCAAACCCTAACCCTAATCCTAACCCTCAACCCAACCCTAACCCTAACCCTAACCCTTACCTGACTGATAACAGGCAAAATTAAACGATAAAAAAGTCATTTCATAGGTGGATGAATTTAACCCTACCCTTCACCTAATCCTAACCCTAACCCTAACCCTAATCCTAACCCTAAACCCAACCCTAACCCTAACCTTAACCCTAACCCTAACCCTAACCTGACTGATTACATGTACAATTAAACGATTAAAAAGTCATGTCAAAGGTGCATAAATTTAACCCTACCCTTCACCTAATCCTAACCCTAACACTAACCCTAATCCTAACCCTAAACCCAACCCTAAAACTAAGCCTATCCCTAACCTGACTGTGAACATGTAAAATTAAACGATAAAAAAGTCATGTCATAGGTGCATGAATTTAACCCTACCCTTCACCTAATCCTAACCCTAACCCTAACCCTTATCCTAACCCTAAACCCAACCCCAACTCTAACGCTAACCCTAACCTGACTGATAACATGTAAAATAAAACGATAAAAAAGTCATGTCATAGGTGCATGAATTTAACCCTACCCTTCACCTAATCCTAACCCTAACCCCAACCCTAATCCTAACCCTAAACCCAACCCTAACCCTAACCCTAACCGACTGATAACATGTAAAATTAAACGATTAAAAAGTCATCTCATAGGTGCATTAATTTTATCCTACCATTCACCTAATCCTAACCCGTACCCTAACCCTAATCCTAACCCTAAACCCAACCCTAACCGTAACCCTAACCCTAACCTGACTGATAACATGTAAAATTAAACGATTAAAAAGTCATTTCATAGGTGAATTAATTTAATCCTACCCTTCACCTAATCCTAACCCTAACCCTAATCCTAACCCTAAACACAACCCTAACCCTAACCCTAACCCTAACCTGACTGATAACATGTAAAATCAAACGATAAAAAAGTCATGTCATAGGTGCATTAATTTAACCCTACCCTTCACCAAATCTTACCCTAACCCTAACCCTAATCCTAACCCTAAACCCAACCCTAACCCGAAGCCTAACCCTCACCTGACTGATAACATGCAAATTAAACGATTAAAAAGTCATGTCATAGAAGCATGAATTTAACCCTACTCTTCCCCTTATCCTGACCCTAACCCTAACCCTAATCCTAACCCTAAACTTACTGAGAACATGTAAAATTTAACGATTAAAAAGTCATGTCATAGGCGCATGAATTTAACCCTACCCTTAACCTATTCCCTACCCTAACCCTAACCCTAATCCTAACCCTAAACCCAACCCTAAACCTAAGCCTAACCCTAACCTGACTGATAACATGTAAAATTAAACGATAAAAAAGTCATGTCATAGGTGCATGAATTTAACCCTACCCTTCACCTAATCCCAACCCTAACCCTAACCCTAATCCTAACCCTAAACTCAACCCTAACCCTAACGCTAACCCTAACCTGACTGATAACATGTAAAATTAAATGATAAAAAAGTCATGTCATAGGTGCATCAATTTAACCCTACCCTTCACCTAATCCATACCCTAACCCTAACCCTTATCCTAACCCTAAACCCAACCCTAACTCTAACGCTAACCCCAACCTGACTGATAACATGTAAAATTAAACGATTAAAAAGTCATGTCATAGGTGCATGAATTTAACCCTACCCTTCACCTAATCCTTACCCTAACCCTAACCCTAATCCTAACCCTAAACCCAACCCTAACTCTAACGCTAACCCCAACCTGACTGATAACATGTAAAATTTAACGATAAAAAAGTCATGTCATAGGTGCATGAATTTAACCCTACCCTTCACCTAATCCTAACCCTAACCCTAACCCTAATCCTAAACCTTAACCCGACCCTAACCCTAACGCTAACCCTAACCTGACTGATAACATGTAAAATTAAATGATAAAAAAGTCATGTCATAGGTGCATGAATTTAACCCTACCCTTCACCTAATCCTTACCCTAACCCTAACCCTAATCCTAACCCTAAACCCAACCCTAACTCTAACGCTAACCCAAACCTGACTGATAACATGTAAAATTAAACGATAAAAAAGTCATATCATAGGTGCATAAATTTAACCCTACCCTTCACCTAATCCTAACCCTAACCCCAACCCTAATCCTAACCCTAAACCCAACCCTAACCCTAACCCTAACCCTAACCGACTGATAACATGTAAAATTAAACGATTAAAAAGTCATGTCATAGGTGCAGTAATTTTATCCTACCCTTCACCTAATCCTAACCCTAACCTTAACCCTAATCCTAACCCTAAACCCAACCCTAACTCTAACGCTAACCCTAACCTGACTGATAACATGTAAAATTAAACGAAAAAAAGTCATTTCATAGGTGCATGAATTTAACCCTACCCTTCACCTAATCCTAACCCTAACCCTAACCCTAATCCTAACCCTAAACCCAACCCTAACCCTAACCCTAACCCTAACCTGACTGATAACATGTAAAATTAAACGATTAAAAAGTCATTTCATAGGTGAATTAATGTAATCCTACCCTTCACCTAATCCTAACCCTAACCCTAACCCTAATCCTAACCCTAAACCCAACCCTAACCCTAACCCTAACCCTAACCTGACTGATAACATGTAAAATTAAACGATAAAAAAGTCATGTCATAGGTGCATGAATTTAACCCTACACTTCACCTAATCCTAACCCTAACCCTAACCCTAATCCTAACCCTACACCCAACCCTAACCATGACACTAACCCTAACCTGACTGAGAACATGTAAAATTAAACGATAAAAAAGTCATGTCATAGGTGCATGAATTTAACCCTACCCTTCACCTAATCCTAACCCTTAACCTAACCCTAATCCTAACCCTAAACCCAACCCTAACCCTAAATCTAACCCTAACCTGACTGATAACATGTAAAATCAAACGATAAAAAAGTCATGTCATAGGTGCATGAATTGAACCCTACCCTTCACCAAATCTTACCCTAACCCTAACCCGAATCCTAACCCTAAACACAACCCTAACCCTAAGCCTAACCCTAACCTGACTGATAACATGCAAAATTAAACGATTAAAAAGTCATGTCATAGGTGCATGAATTTAACCCTACCCTTCACCTTATCCTAACCCTAACCCTAACACTAATCCTAACCCTAAACCCAACCCTAACCCTAAGCCTAACCCTAACCTGACTGTTAACATGTAAAATTAAACGATTAAAAAGTCATGTTATAGGTGCATGAATTTAACCCTACCCTTCACCTAATCCTAACCCTAACCCTAACCCTAATCCTAACCCTAAACCCAACCCTAACCCTTACGCTAACCCTAACCTGACTGATAACATGTAAAATTAAATGATAAAAAAGTCATGTCATAGGTGCATGAATTTAACCCTACCCTTCACCTAATCCTCACCCTAATCCTAACCCTAATCCTAACCCTAAACCCAACCCTAACTCTAACGCTAACCCCAACCTGACTGATAACATGAAAAATTAAACGATAAAAAAGTCATGTCATAGGTGCATGAATTTAACCCTACCCTTCACCTAATCCTAACCCTAACCCTAACCTGACTGATAACATGTAAAATCTACCGAGAAAAAAGTCATTTCCTTGGTGCATGAATTTTACCCTACCCTTCACCTAATCCTAACCCTAACCCTAACCCTAATCTAGACCCTAAACCCAACCCTAACCCTAACCGTAACCCTAACCTGACTGATGCCATGTAAAATTAAACGATAAAAAAGTCATGTCATAGGTGCATGAATTTAACCCTACCCTTCACCTTATCCTTACACTAACCCTAACCCTAATCCTAACCCTAAACCCAACCCTAACCCTAACCCTAACCCAAGTGATAACATGTAACATTAAACGATAAAAAAGTCATGTCATAGGTGCATTAATTTAACCCTACTCTTCACCTAATCCTAACCCTAACCCTAACTCTAATCCTAACCCTAAACCCAACCCTAACCCTAACCCTTACTTGACTGATAACATGTAAAATTAAACGATAAAAAAATCATGTCATAGGTGCATGAATTTAACCCTACCCTTCACCTAATCCCAACCCTAACCCTTACACTAATCCTAACCCCACACCCAACACTAACCCTAAGCGTAACCCTAACCAGACTGATAACATGCAAAATTAAACGATAAAAAAGTCATGTCATAGGTGCATGAATTTAACCCTACCCTTCACCTAATCCTATCCCTAACCCTAACACTAATCCTAACCCTAAACCCAACCCTAACCTTAACCCTAACCCTAACCTGACTAATAACATGTAAAATTAAACGATTAAACAGTCATGTCATAGGTGCATTAATTTAACCCTACCCTTCACCTTATCCTACCCCTAACCCTAACCCTAATCCAAACCCTAAACCCAACCCTCACCCTAACCCTAACCCTAACCTGACTGATAACATGTAAAATTAAAGCATTAAAAAGTCATGTCATAGGTGCATGAATTTAACCCTACCCTTCACCTAATCCTAACCCTAACCCTAACCCTAATCCTAACCCTAAACCCAACCCTAACCCTAACCCTAACCCTAACCCTAACCTGACTGATAACATGTAAAATTAAACGATAAACAAGTCATGTCATAGGTGCATGAATTTAACCCTACCCTCCACCTAATCCTAACCCTAACCCTAACCCTAATCCTAACCCTAAACCCAACCCTAACCCTAAGCCTAACCCAAACCTGACTGATAACATGTAAAATTAAACGATAAAAAAGTCATTTCATGGGCGCATGAATTTAACCCTACCCTTAACCTGATCCTAACCCTAACCCTAACACTAATCCTAACCCTAAACCCAACCCTAACCCTAACCCTGACCCTAACCTGACTGATAACATGTAAAATTAAACGATAAAAAAGTCATGTCATAGGTGCATGAATTTAACCCTACCCTTCACCTAATCCTAACCCTAACCCTAACCCTAATCCTAACCCTAAACCCAACCCTAACCCTAACCCTAACCCTAACCTGACTGATAACATGTAAAATTAAACGATTAAAAAGTCATGTCATAGGTGCATGAATTGAACCCTACCCTTCACCTAATCCTAACCCTAACCCTAACCCTAATCCTAACCCTAAACCCAACCCTAACCTTAACGCTAACCCTAACCTGACTGATAACATGTAAAATTAAACGATTAAACAGTCATGTCATAGGTGCATGAATTAAACCCTACCCGTCACCTAATCCTAACCCTAACTCTAACCCTAATCCTAACCCTAAACCCAACCCTCACCCTAACCCTAATCCTAACCTGACTGATAACATTTAAAATTAAACGATTAAAAAGTCATGTCATAGGTGCATGAATTTAACCCTACCCTTCACCTAATCCTAACCCTAACCCTAACCCTCCTCCTAACCCTAAACCCAACCCTAACCCTAACCCTAACCCTAACCTGACTGATAACATGTGAAATTGAACAACATAAAATCATGTCATAGGTGCATGAATTTAACGCTACCCTTCACCTAATCCTAACCCTAACCCTAACCCTAATCCTAACCCTAAACCCAACCCTAACCCTAACACTAACCCTAACCTGACTGATAACATGTAAAATTAAACGATTAAAAAGTCATGTCATAGGTGCATGAATTTAACCCTACCCTTCACCTAATCCTAACCCTAACCCTAACCGTAATCCTAACCCTAAACCCAACCCTAACCTTAACCCTAACCCTAACCTGACTGATAACATGTAAAATTAAACGATTAAACAGTCATGTCATAGGTGAATGAATTATAACCCTACCCTTCACCTGATCCTAACCCTAACCCTAACCGTAATCCTAACCCTAAACCCAACCCTAACCCTAAGCCTAACCCTAACCTGAGTGATAACATGTAAAATGAAACGATAAAAAAGTCATGTCATAGGTGCATGAATTTAACCCTACCCTTCACCTAATCCTAACCCTAACCCTAACCCTAATCCTAACTGTAAACCCAACCCTAACCATGACCCTAACCCTAACCTGACTGATAACATGTAAAATTAAACGATTAAAAAGTCATGTCATAGGTGCATGAATTTAACCCTACCCTTCACCTAATCCTAACCCTAACCCTAACCCTAATCCTAACCCTAAACCCAACCCTAACCCTAGCCCTAACCCTAACCTGACTGATAACATGTAAAATTAAACGATAAAAAAGTCATGTCATAGGTGCATGAATTTAACCCTACCCTTCACCTAATCCTAACCCTAACCCTAATCCTAACCCTAAACCCAACCCTAACCTTAACGCTAACCCTAACCTGACTGATAACATGTAAAATTAAACGATTAAACAGTCATGTCATAGGTGCATGAATTAAACCCTACCCTTCACCTAATCCTAACCCTAACCCTAACCCTTATCCTAACCCTAAAACCAACCCTAACCCTAAGCCTGACTGATAACATGTAAAATTACACGATTGAAAAGTCATGTGATAGGCGGATTAATTTAACCCTACCCTTCACCTCATCCTAACCCTAACCCTAACCCTAATCCTAACCCTAAACCCAACCCTAACCCTAACCCTAACCCTAACCTGACTGATAACATGTAAAATTAAACGATAAAAAAGTCATTTCATAGGTTCATGAATTTAACGCTACCCTTAACCTAATCCTAACCCTAACCCTAATCCTAACCCTAAACCCAACCCTAACCCTAACCCTAACCCTAACCTGACTGATAACATGTAAAATTAAACGATTAAAAAGTCATGTCATAGGTGCATGAATTTAACCCTACCCTTCACCTAATCCTAACCCTAACCCTAATCCTAACCCTAAACCCTACCCTAACCTTAACCCTAACCCTAACCTGACTGATAACATGTAAAATTAAACGATTAAACAGTCATGTCATAGGTGCATGAATTAAACCCTACCCTTCACCTAATCCTAACCCTAACCCTAACCCTAATCCTAACCCTAAACCCAACCCTCACCCTAACCCTAACCCTAACCTGACTGATAACATGTAAAATTAAACAATTAAAAAGTCATGTCATAGGTGCATTAATTTAACCCTACCCTTCACCTAATCCTAACCCTAACCCTAACCCTAATCCTAACCCTAAACCCAACCCTAACCCTAACCCTAACCCTAACCTGACTGATAACATGTAAAATAAAACGATTAAAAAGTCATGTCATAGGTGCATGAATTTAACCCTACCCTTCACCTAATCCTAACCCTAACCCTAATCCTAACCCTAAACGCAACCCTTACCCTAACTCTAACCCTAACCTGACTGATAACATGTAAAATCAAACGATTAAAAAGTCATGTCATAGGTGCATGAATTTAACGCTACCCTTCACCCAATCCTAACCCTAACCCTAACCGTAATCCAAACCCTAAACCCAACCCTAACCCTAACCCTAACCCTAACCTGACTGATAACATGTAAAATTAAACGATAGACAAGTCATGTCATAGGTGCATGAATTTAACCCTACCTTTCACCTAATCCTAACCCAAACCCTAACACTAATCCTAACCCTAAACCCAACCCTTACCCTAAGCCTAACCCTAACCTGACTGATAACATGTAAAATTAAATGATAAAAAAGTCATGTCATAGGTGCAGTAATTTAACCATACCCTTAACCTAATCCTAACCCTAACCCTAACCCTAATCCTAAGCCTGCACCCAACCCTAAACTTAAGCCTAACCCTAACCTGACTGATAACATGTAAAATTAAACGATTAAAAAGTCATGTTATAGGTGCATGAATTTAACCCTACCCTTCACCTAATCCTAACCCTAACCCTAACCCTAATCCTAACCCTTAACCCAACCCTAACCCTGACCCTAACCTGACTGATAAAATGTAAAATTAAACGATTAAAAAGTCATGTCATACGTGCATGAATTTAACCCTACCCTTCACCTAATCCTAACCCTAACCCTAACCCTAATCCTAACCCTAAACCCAACCCTAATCCTTACCCTAACCCTAACCTGACTGATAACATGTAAAATTAAACGATTAAACAGTCATGTCATAGGTGCATGAATTTAACCCTACCCTTCACCTAATCCTAACCCTAACCCTAACCCTAATCTAACCCTTAACCCAACCCTAACCCTAACCCTAACCCTAACCTTACTGATAAAATGTAAAATTAAACGATTAAAAAGTCATGTCATAGGTGCATGAATTTAACCCTACCCTTCACCTAATCCTAACCCTAACCCTAACTCTAATCCTAACCATAAACCCAACCCTAATCCTAAACCTAACCTTAACCTGACTGATAACATGTAAAATTAAACGATAAAAAAGACATGTCATAGGTGCATGAATTTAACCCTACCCTTCACCTAATCCTAACCCTAACCCTAACCCTAATCCTCACCCTACACCCAACCCTAACCCTAACCCTAACCCTAACCTGACTGATGACATGTAAAATGAAACGATAAAAAAGTCATGTCATAGGTGCATGAACTTAACCCTACCCTTCACCTAATCCTAACCCTAACACTAACCCTAATCCTAACACTAAACCCAACCCTAACCCTAACCATAACCTGACTGATAACATGTAAAATTAAACGATAAAAAAGTCATGTCATAGGTGCATGATTGTAACCCTACCCTTCACCTAATCCTAACCCTAACCCTAACCCTAATCCTTACCCTAAACCCAACCCTAACCCTAACCCTAACCCTAACCTGACTGATACCATGTAAAATTAAACGATAAAAAAGTCATGTCATAGGTGCATGAATTTAACCCTACCCTTCACCTAATCCTAACCCTAACCCTAACCCTAATCCTAACCCTTAACCCAACCCTAACCCTATCCCTAACCCTAACCTTACTGATAAAATGTAAAATTAAACGATTAAACAGTCATGTCATAGGTGCATGAATTTAACCCTACCCTTCACCTAATCCTAACCCTAACCCTAACCCTAATCCTAACCCTAAACCCAACCCTAACCCTAACCCTGACCCTAACCTGACTGATAACATGTTAAATGAAACGATTAAAAAGTCATGTCATAGGTGCATTAATTTAACCCCACCTTTCACCTAATCCTAACCCTAACGCTAACCCTAATCCTAACCCTAAACCCAACCCTAACCCTAACCCTAACCCTAACCTGACGGATAACATGTAAAATTAAACGATAAAAAAGTCATGTCATAGGTGCATTAATTTAACCCTACCCTTCACCTAATCCTTACCCTAACCCTAATCCTAAACCCAACCCTAACCCTAAGCCTAACCCTAACCTGACTGATAACATGTAAAAGTAAACGATTAAAAAGTCCTGTCATAGGCGCATGAATTTAACCCTACCCTTCACCTCATCCTAACCCTAACCCTAACCCTAATACTAACCCTACACCCAACCCTAACCCTAACTCTAACCCTTACCTGACTGATAACATGTAAAATTAAACGATAAAAAAGTCATGTCATAGGTGCATGATTGTAACCCTACCCTTCACCTTATCCTAACCCTAACACTAACCCTAACCCTAATCCTAACCCTAAACCCAACACTAACCCTAACCCTAATCCTAACCTGACTGATAACATGTAAAATGAAACGATAAAAAAGTCATGTCATAGGTGCATGAATTTAACACTTCCCTTCACCTAATCCTAACCCTACCCCTAACCCTAATCCTAACCCTAAACCCAACCCTTACCTTAACCCTAACCCTAACCTGACTGATAACATGTAAAATCAAACGATTAAAAAGTCATGTCATAGGTGCATGAATTTAACCCTACCCTTCACCTAATCCTTACCCTAACCCTAACCCTAATCCTAACCCTTAACCCAACCCTAACCCTAACCCTAACCTGACTGCTAAAATGAAAAATTAAACGATTAAAAAGTCATGTCATAGGTGCATGAATTTAACCCTACCCGTCACCTAATCCTAACCCTAACACTAATCCTAACCCTAAACGCAACCCTTACCCTAACTCTAACCCTAACCTGACTGATAACAGTTAAAATCAAACGATTAAAAAGCCATGTCATAGGTGCATGAATTTAACCCTACCCTTCACCTAATCCTAACCCTAACCCTAACCCTAATCCTAACCCTAAACCCAACCCTAACCCTAACCCTTACCCTAACCTGACTGATAACATGTAAAATTAAATGATTAAAAAGTCATTTCATAGGTGCATGAATTTAACCCTACCCTTCACCTAATCCTAACCCTAACCCTAACCGTAATCCAAGCCCTAAACCCAACCCTAACCCTAACCCTAACCCTAACCTGACTGATAACATGTAAAATTACACGATAGACAAGTTATGTCATAGGTGCATGAATTTAACCCTACCCTTCACCTAATCCTAACCCAAACCCTAACACTAATCCTAACCCTAAACCCAACCCTTACCCTAAGACTAACCCTAACCTGACTGATAACATGTGAAATAAAACGATAAAAATGTCATGTCATAGGTGCAGTAATTTAACAATACCCTTCACCTAATCCTAACCCTAACCCTAATCCTAATCCTAACCCTGCACCCAACCCTAAACTTAAGCCTAACCCTTACCTGACTGATAACATGTAAAATTAAACGATTAAAAAGTCATGTTATAGGTGCATGAATTTAACCCTACCCTTCACCTAATCCTAACCCTAACCCTAATCCTAACCCTACACCCAACTCTAACCCTAACCCTAACCTGACTGATAACATGTAAAATTAAACGATAAAAAAGTCATGTCATAGGTGCATGAATTTAACCCTACCCTTCACCTAATCCTAACCCTAACCCTAACCATAATCCTAACCCTTAACCCAACCCTAACCCTAACCCTAACCTGACTGATAAAATGTAAAATT
Organism: Euprymna scolopes; assembly: GCF_053919585.1. NCBI lineage: Eukaryota > Metazoa > Mollusca > Cephalopoda > Sepiida > Sepiolidae > Euprymna > Euprymna scolopes. Next base: position 59,225,731 of record NC_136527.1, on the reverse strand, counting down.
AAACGATTAAAAAGTCATGTCATAGGTGCATGAATTTAACCCTACCCTTCACCTAATCCTACCCCTAACCCTAACCCTTATCCTAACCCTAAACCCAACCCTAATCCTAACCCTAACCCTAACCTGACTGATAACATGTAAAATTAAACGATTAAACAGTCATGTCATAGGTGCATGAATTTAACCCTACACTTCACCTAATCCTAACCCTAACCCTAACCCGAATCCTAACCCTTAACCCAACCCTAACCCTCACCCTAACCCTAACCTTACTGATAAAATGTAAAATTAAACGATTAAAAAGTCATGTCATAGGTGCATGAATTCAACCCTACCCTTCACCTAATCCTAACCCTAACCCTAAGCCTAATCCTAACCCTAAACCCAACCCTAACCCTAACACTAACCCTAACCTGACTGATAACATATAAAATTAAACAATTAAAAAGTCATGTCATAGGTGCATGAATTTAACCCTACCCTTCACCTAATCCTAACCCTAACCCTAACTCTAATCCTAACCCTAAACCCAACCCTAATCCTAAACCTAACCTTAACCTGCCTGATAACATGTAAAATTAAACGATAAAAAAGACATGTCATAGGTGCATGAATTTAACCCTACCCTTCACCTAATCCTAACCCTAACCCTAACCCTAATCTTAACCTTAAACCCAACCCTAACCCTTACCCTTACCCTTACCTGACTGATAACATGTAAAATTAAACGATTAAAAAGTCATGTCATAGGTGCATGAATTTAACCCTACCCTTCACCTAATCCTAACCCTAACACTAACCCTAATCCTAACCCTAAACCCAACCCTAACCCTAACCCTAACCCTAACCCTAACCTGACTGATAACATGTAAAATTAAACGATAAAACAGTCATGTCATAGGTGCATTAATTAAACCCTACCCTTTACCTAATCCTAACCCTAACCCTAACCCTAATCCTAACCCTAAACCCAACCCTAACCCTAACCCTAACCTGACTGATAACATGTAAAATAAAACGATTAAAAAGTCATGTCATAGGTGCATGAATTTAACCCTACCCTTCACCTAATCCTAAGCCTAACCCTAATCCTAACCCTAAACGCAACCCTTACCCTAACTCTAACCCTAACCTGACTGATAACATGTAAAATCAAACGATTAAAAAGTCATGTCATAGGTGCATGAATTTAACCCTACCCTTCACCTAATCCTAACCCTAACCCTAACCCTAATCCTAACCCTAAACCCAACCCTAACCCTAACCCTTACCCTAACCTGACTGATAACATGTAAAATAAGATGATTAAAAAGTCATTTCATAGGTGCATGAATTTAACGCTACCCTTCACCTAATCCTAACCCTAACCCTAACCGTAATCCTAACCCTAAACCCAACCCTAACCCTAACCCTAACCCTAACCTGACTGATAACATGTAAAATTAAACGATAGACAAGTCATGTCATAGGTGCATGAATTTAACCCTACCCTTCACCTAATCCTAACCCAAACCCTAACACTAATCCTAACCCTAAACCCAACCCTTACCCTAAGCCTAACCCTAACCTGACTGATAACATGTAAAATTAAATGATAAAAAAGTCATGTCATAGGTGCAGTAATTTAACCCTTCCCTTCACCTAATCCTAACCCTAACCCTAACCCTAATCCTAAACCCTGCACCCAACCCTAAACTTAAGCCTAACCCTAACCTGACTGATAACATGTAAAATTAAACGATTAAAAAGTCATGTTATAGGTGCATGAATTTAACCCTACCCTTCACCTAATCCTAACCCTAACCCTAACCCTAATCCTAACCCTTAACCCAACCCTAACCCTGACCCTAACCTGACTGATAAAATGTAAAATTAAACGATTAAAAAGTCATGTCATACGTGCATGAATTTAACCCTACCCTTCACCTAATCCTAACCCTAACCCTAACCCTAATCCTAACACTAAACCCAACCCTAATCCTTACCCTAACCCTAACCTGACTGATAACATGTAAAATTAAACGATTAAACAGTCATGTCATAGGTGCATGAATTTAACCCTACCCTTCACTTAATCCTAACCCTAACCCTAACCCTAATCTAACCCTTAACCCAACCCTAACCCTAACCCTAACCCTAACCTTACTGATAAAATGTAAAATTAAACGATTAAAAACTCATGTCATAGGTGCATGAATTTAACCCTACCCTTCACCTAATCCTAACCCTAACCCTAACTCTAATCCTAACCATAAACCCAACCCTAATCCTAAACCTAACCTTAACCTTACTGATAACATGTAAAATTAAACGATAAAACAGTCATTTCATAGGTGCATGAATTTAACCCTACCCTTCACCTAATCCTAACCCTAACCCTAACCCTAATCCTCACCCTACACCCAACCCTAACCCTAACCCTAACCTGACTGATGACATGTAAAATGAAACGATAAAAAGTCATGTCATAGGTGCATGAACTTAACCCTACCCTTCACCTAATCCTAACCCTAACACTAACCCTAATCCTAACACTAAACCCAACCCTAACCCTAACCCTAACCTGACTGATAACATGTAAAATTAAACGATAAAAAAGTCATGTCATAGGTGCATGAATTTAACCCTACCCTTCACCTAATCCTAACCCTAACCCTAACCCTAATCCTAACCCTAAACCCAACCCTAACCCTAACCCTAACCCTAACCTGACTGATAACATTTAAAATTAAACGATAAAAAAGTCATGTCATAGGTGCATGTATTTAACCCTACCCTTCACCTAATCCTAACCCTAACCCTAACCCTAATCCTAACCCTTAACCCAACCCTAACCCTATCCCGAAACCTAACCTTACTGATAAAATGTAAAATTAAACGATTAAAAAGTCATGTCATAGGTGCTAGAATTTAACCCTACCCTTCACCTTATCCTAACCCTAACCCTAAGCCTAATCCTAACCCTAAACCCAACCCTAACCCTAAACCTGACCCTAACCTGACTGATAACATGTAAAATGAAACGATTAAAAAGTCATGTCATAGGTGCATGAATTTAACCCTACCTTTCACCTAATCCTAACCCTAACGCTAACCCTAATCCTAACCCTAAACCCAACCCTAACCCTAACCCTAACCCTAACCTGACTGATAACATGTAAAATTAAACGATAAAAAAGTCATGTCATAGGTGCATTAATTTAACCCTACCCTTCACCTAATCCTAACCCTAACCCTAACCCTAATCCTAAACCCAACCCTAACCCTAAGCCTAACCCTAACCTGACTGACAAAATGTAAAATTAAACAATTAAAAAGTCATGTCATAGGCGCATGAATTTAACCCTACCCTTCACCTAATCCTAACCCTAACCCTAACCCTAATACTAACCCTACACCCAACCCTAACCCTAACCCTAACCCTAACCTGACTGATAACATGTAAAATTAAACGATAAAAAAGTCATGTCATAGGTGCATGAATTTAACCCTACCCTTCACCTAATCCTAACCCTAACCCTAACCCTAATCCTAACCCTAAACCCAACCCTAACCCTAACCCTAACCCTAACCTGACTGATAACATGTAAAATTAAACGATAAAAAAGTCATGTCATAGGTGCATGAATTTTACCCTACCCTTCACCTAATCCTAACCCTAACCCTGACCCTAACCCTAACCCTAAACCCAACCCTAACCCTAACGCTAACCCTAACCTGACTGATAACATGTAAAATTAAACGATACAAAAGTCATGTCATAGGTGCATGAATTTAACCCTAACATTCACCTAATCCTAACCCTAACCCTAACCCTAATCCTAACCCTAAACCCAACCCTAACCCTAAGCCTAACCCTAACCTGACTTATAACATGTAAAATTAAACGATTAAAAAGTCATGTCATAGGTGCATGAATTTAACCCTACACTTTACCTAATCCTAACCCTAACCCTAATCCTAACCCTAAACCCAACCCTAACCCTAACCGTAACCCTAACCTGACTGATAACATGTAAAATTAAACGATAAAAAAGTCATTTCATAGGTTCATGAATTTAACCCTACCCTTCACCTAATCCTAACCCTAACCCTAATCCTAACCCTAAACCCAACCCTAACCCTAACCCTAACCCTAACCTGACTGATAACATATAAAATTAAACGATTAAAAAGTCATGTCATAGGTGCATGAATTTAACCCTACCTTTCACCTAATCCTAACCCTAACCCTAACTCTAATCCTAACCCTAAACCCAACCCTAATCCTAAACCTAACCTTAACCTGACTGATAACATGTAAAATTAAACGATTAAAAAAGTCATGTCATAGGTGCATTAATTTAACCCTACCCTTCACCTAATCCTAACCCTAACCCTAACCCTAATCCTAACCCTAAACCCAACACTAACCCTAACCCTAATCCTAACCTGACTGATAACATGTAAAATGAAACGATAAAAAAGTCATGTCATAGGTGCATGAATTTAACACTTCCCTTCACCTAATCCTAACCCTACCCCTAACCCTAATCCTAACCCTAAACCCAACCCTTACCTTAACCCTAACCCTAACCTGACTGATAACATGTAAAATCAAACGATTAAAAAGTCATGTCATAGGTGCATGAATTTAACCCTACCCTTCACCTAATCCTTACCCTAACCCTAACCCTAATCCTAACCCTTAACCCAACCCTAACCCTAACCCTAACCTGACTGCTAAAATGAAAAATTAAACGATTAAAAAGTCATGTCATAGGTGCATGAATTTAACCCTACCCTGCACATAATCCTAACCCTAACCCTAACCCTAATCCTAACCCTAAACCCAACCCTAATCCTAAACCTAACCCTAACCTGACTGATAACATGTAAAATTAAACGATTAAACAGTCATGTCATAGGTGCATGAATTTAACCCTACCCTTCACCTAATCCTAACGTTAACCCTAACCCTAATCCTAATCCCTTAACCCAACTCTAACCCTATCCCTAACCCTAACCTTACTGATAAAATGTAAAATTAAACGATTAAAAAGTCATGTCATAGGTGCATGAATTTAACCCTACCCTTCACCTAATCCTAACCCTAACCCTAACCCTAATCCTTACCCTAAACCCAACCCTAACCCTAACCCTAACCCTAACCTGACTGATAACATGTAAAATTAAACGATAAAAAAGTCATGTTATAGGTGCATGAATTTAACCCTACCCTTCACCTAATCCTAACCCTAACCCTAACCCTAATCCTAAACCCTACCCTAACCCTAAGCCTAACCCTAACCTGACTGATAACATGTAAAATTAAACGATTAAAAAGTCATGTCATAGGCGCATGAATTTAACCCTACCCTTCACCTCATCCTAACCCTAAGCCTAACCCTAATACTAACCCTACGACCAACCCTAACCCTAAACCTAACCCTAACCTGACTGATAACATGTAAAATTAAACGATAAAAAAGTCATGTCATAGGTGCATGAATTTAACCCTACCCTTCACCTAATCCTAACCCTAACCCTAACCCTAATCCTAACCCTAAACCCAACCCTAACCCTAACGCTAACGCTAACCTGACTGATAACATGTAAAATTAAACGATAAAAAAGTCATGTCATAGGTGCATGAATTTAACCCTACCCTTCACCTAATCCTAACCCTAACCCCAACCCTAATCCTAACCCTAATCCTAACCTTAAACCCAACCCTAACCCTAAGCCTTACCCTAACCTGACTGATAACATGTAAAATTAAACGATTAAAAAAGTCATGTCATAGGTGCATTAATTAAACCCTACCCTTCACCTAATCCTAACCCTAACCCTAACCCTAATCCTAACCCTAAACCCAACCCTAACCCTAACCCTAATCCTAACCTGACTGATAACATGTAAAATGAAACGATAAAAAAGTCATGTCATAGGTGCAGTAATTTAACCCTACCCTTCACCTAATCCCAACCCTAACACTAACCCTAATCCTAACCCTAACCCCAACCCTAACCCTAACCCTAACCCTAACCTGACTGATAACATGTAAAATTAAACGATAAAAAAGTCATGTCATAGGTGCATGAATTTAACCCTACCCTTCACCTAATCCTAACCCTACCCCTTACCCTAATCCTTACCTTAAACCCAACCTTTACCTTAACCCTAACCCTAACCTGACTGATAACATGTAAAATTAAACGATTAAAAAGTCATGTCATAGGTGCATGAATTTAACCCTACCCTTCACCTAATCCTAACCCTAATCCTAACCCTAATCCTAACCCTTAACCCAACCCTAACCCTAACCCTAACCTGACTGCTAAAATGAAAAATTAAACGATTAAAAAGTCATGTCATAGGTGCATGAATTTAACCCTACCCTTCACATAATCCTAACCCTAACCCTAACCCTAATCCTAACCCTAAACCCAACCCTAATCCTAACCCTAACCCTAACCTGACTGATAACATGTAAAATTAAACGATTAAACAGTCATGTCATAGGTTCATGAATTTAACCCTACCCTTCACCTAATCCTAACCCTAACCCTAACCCTAATCCTAACCCTTAACCCAACACTAACCCTATCCCTAACCCTAACCTTACTGATGACATGTAAAATTAAATGATTAAAAAGTCATGTCATAGGTGGATGAATTTAACCCTACCCTTCACCTAATCCTAACCCTAACCCTAAGCCTAATCCTAACCCTCAACCCAACCCTAACCCTAACCCTAACCCTAACCTGACTGATAACATGTAAAATTAAACGATTAAAAAGTCATGTCATAGGTGCATGAATTTAACCTTACCTTTCACCTAATCCTAACCCTAACGCTAACCCTAATCCTAACCCTAAACCCCAGCCTAACCCTAACCCTAACCCTAACCTGACTGATAACATGTAAAATTAAACGATAAAAAAGTCATGTCATAGGTGCATGAATTTAACCCTACCCTTCACCTAATCCTAACCCTAACCCTAACCCTAATCCTAAACCCAACCCTAACCCTAAGCCTAACCCTAACCTGACTGATAACATGTAAAATTAAACGATTAAAAAGTCATGTCATAGGCGCATGAATTTAACCCTACCCTTCACCTCATCCTAACCCTAACCCTACCCCTAATACTAACCCTAAACCCAACCCTAACCCTAACCCTAATCCTAACCTGACTGATAACATGTAAAATTAAACGATAAAAAAGTCATGTCATAGGTGCATGAATTTAACCCTACCCTTCACCTAATCCTAACCCTAACCCTAACCCTTATCCTAACCCTAAACCCAACCCTAACCCTAACCCTAACCCTAACCTGACTGATAACATGTAAAATTAAACGATAAAAAAGTCATGTCATAGGAGCATTAATTTAACCCTACCCTTCACCTAATCCTAACCCTAACCCTGACCCTAATCCTAACCCTAAACCCAACCCTAACCCTAACGCTAACGCTAACCTGACTGATAACATGTAAAATTAAACGATAAAAAAGTCATGTCATAGGTGCATGAATTTAACCCTACCCTTCACCTAATCCTAACCCTAACTCTAACCCTAATCCTAACCCTAAACCCAACCCTAACCCTAAGCCTAACCCTAACCTGACTGATAACATGTAAAATTAAACGATTAAAAAGTCATGTCATAGGTGCATGAATTTAACCCTACACTTTACCTAATCCTAACCCTAACCCTAACCCTAATCCTAACCCTAAACCCAACCCTAACCCTAACCCTAACCCTAACCTTACTGATAACATGTAAAATTAAACGATAAAAAAGTCATTTCATAGGTTCATGAATTTAACCCTACTCTTCACCTAATCCTAACCCTAACCCTAATCCTAACCCTAAACCCAACCCTAACCCTAACCCTAACCCGTACCTGACTGATAACATATAAAATTAAACGATTAAAAAGTCATGTCATAGGTGCATGAATTTAACCCAACCCTTCACCTAATCCTAACCCTAACCCTAACTCTAATCCTAACCCTAAACCCAACCATAATCCTAAACCTTACCTTAACCTGACTGATAACATGTAAAATTAAACGATTAAAAAAGTCATGTCATAGGTGCAGTAATTTAACCCTACCCTTCACCTAATCCTAACCCTAACACTAACCCTAATCCTAACCCTAAACCCAACCCTAACCCTAACCCTAACCCTAACCTGACTGATAACATGTAAAATAAAACGATAAAAAAGTCATGTCAGAGGTGCATGAATTTAACCCTACCCTTCACCTAATCCTAAGCCTAACCCTAACCCTAATCCTAACCCTGAACCCAACCCTTACCTTAACCCTAACCCTAACCTCACTGATAACATGTAAAATCAAACGATTAAAAAGTCATGTCATAGGTGCATGAATTTAACCCTACCCTTAACCTAATCCTAACCCTAACCCTAACCCTAACCCTAATCCTAACCCTAAACCCAACCCTAACCCTAACCCTAACCTGACTGGTAACATGTAAAATTAAACGATTAAAAAGTACTGTCATAGGCGCATGAATTTAACCCTACCCTTCACCTAATCCTAACCCTAACCCTAACCCTAATCCTAACCCTACACCCAACCCTAACCCTAACCCTAACCCTAACCTGACTGATAACATGTAAAATTAAACGATAAAAAAGTCATGTCATAGGTGCATGAATTTAACCCTACCCTTCACCTAATCACAACCCTAACCCTAACCCTAATCCTAACCCTAAACCCAACCCTAACCCTAACCCTAACCCTAACCTGACTGATAACATGTAAAATTAAATGATTAAAAAGTCATGTCATAGGTGCATGAATTTAACCCTACCCTTCACCTAATCCTTACCCTTAACCCAACCCTAACCCTAAACCTAACCCTAACCTGACTGATAACATGTAAAATTAAACGATAAAAAAGTCATGTCATAGGTGCATGAATTTAACCCTACCCTTCACCTAATCCTAACCCTAACCCTAACCCTAATCCTAACCCTAAACCCAACCCTAACCTTAACGCTAACCCTAACCTGACTGATAACATGTAAAATCAAACGATAAAAAAGTCATGTCATAGGTGCATGAATTTAACCCTACCCTTCACCTAATCCTAACCCTAACCCTAACCCTAATCCTAACCCTAAACCCAACCCTAACCCTAACCCTAACCCTAACCCTAACCTGACTGATTACATGTAAAATTAAACGATTAAAAAGTCATGTCATAGCTGCATGAATTTAACCCTACACTTTACCTAATCCTAACCCTAACCCTAACCCTAATCCTAACCCTAAACCCAACCCTAACCCTAACCCTAACCCTAACCTGACTGATAACATGTAAAATTAAACGATAAAACAGTCATTTCATAGGTTCATGAATTTAACCCTACACTTTACCTAATCCTAACCCTAACCCTGACCCTAATCCTAACCCTAAACCCAACCCTAACCCTAATGCTAACCCTAACCTGACTGATAACATGTAAAATTAAACGATAAAAAAGTCATGTCATAGGTGCATGAATTTAACCCTACCCTTCACCTAATCCTAACCCCAACCCTAACCCTAATCCTAACCCTAAACCCAACCCTAACCTTAACGCTAACCCTAACCTGACTGATAACATGTAAAATCAAACGATAAAAAAGTCATGTCATAGGTGCATGAATTTAACCCTACCCTTCACCTAATCCTAACCCTAACCCTAACCCTAATCCTAACCCTAAACCCAACCCTAACCCTAACCCTAACCCTAACCTGACTGATAACATGTACAATTAAACGATTAAAAAGTCATGTCATAGGTGCATGAATTTAACCCTACACTTTACCTAATCCTAACCCTAACCCTAACCCTAATCCTAACCCTAAACCCAACCCTAACCCTAACCCTAACCCTAACCTGACTGATAACATGTAAAATTAAACGATAAAACAGTCATTTCATAGGTTCATGAATTTAACCCTACCCTTCACCTAATCCTAACCCTAACCCTGACCCTAATCCTAACCCTAAACCCAACCCTAACCCTAATGCTTACCCTAACCTGACTGATAACATGTAAAATTAAACGATAAAAAAGTCATGTCATAGGTGCATGAATTTAACCCTTCCCTTCACCTAATCCTAACCCTAACCCTAACCCTAATCCTAACCCTTAACCCAACCCTAACCCTAACCCTAACCTGACTGATAAAATGTAAAATTAAACGATTAAAAAGTCATGTCATAGGTGCATGAATTTAACCCTACCCTTCACCTAATCCTAACCCTAACCCTAACCCTAATCCTAACCCTAAACCCAACCCTAATCCTAACCCTAACCCTAACCTGACTGATAACATGTAAAATTAAACGATTAAACAGTCATGTCATAGGTGCATGAATTTAACCCTACCCTTCACCTAATCCTAACGCTAACCCTAACCCTAATCCTAACCCTTAACCCAACCCTAACCCTATCCCTAACCCTAACCTTACTGATAAAATGTAAAATTAAACGATTAAAAAGTCATGTCATAGGTGCATGAATTTAACCCTACCCTTCACATAATCCTAACCCTAACCCTAAGCCTAATCCTTACCCTAAACCCAACCCTAACCCTAACCCTAACCCTAACCTGACTGATAACATGTAAAATTAAACGATTAAACAGTCATGTCATAGGTGCATGAATTTAACCCTACCTTTCACCTAATCCTAACCCTAACCCTAACCCTAATCCTAACCCTAAACCCAACCCTAACCCTAACCCTAACCCTAACCTGACTGATAACATGTAAAATTAAACGATAAAAAAGTCATGTCATAGGTGCATGAATTTAACCCTACCCTGCACCTAATCCTAACCCTAACCCTAACCCTAATCCTAAACCCAACCCTAACCCTAAGCCTAACCCTTACCTTACTGATAACATGTAAAATTAAACGATTAAAAAGTCATGTCATAGGCGCATGAATTTAACCCTACCCTTCACCTCATCCTAACCCTAACCCTAACCCTAATACTAACCCTACATCCAACCCTAACCCTAACCCTAACCCTAACCTGACTGATAACATGTAAAATTAAACGATAAAAAAGTCATGTCATAGGTGCATGAATTTAACCCTACCCTTCACCTAATCCTAACCCTATACCTAACCCTAATCCTAACCCTAAACATAACCCTAACCCTAACCCTAACCCTAACGTGACTGATAACATGTAAAATTAAACGATAAAAAAGTCATGTCATAGGTGCTTGAATTTAACCCTACCCTTCACCTAATCCTAACCCTAACCCTGACCCTAATCCTAACCCTAAACCCAACCCTAACCCTAACCCTAACCCTAACCTGACTGATAACATGTAAAATGAAACGATAAAAAAGTCATGTCATAGGTGCATGAATTTAACCCTACCCTTCACCTAATCCTAACCCTAACCCTAACCCCAATCCTTACCCTAAACCCAACCCTAACCCTAAGCCTAAGCCTAACCTGACTGATAACATGTAAAATCAAACGATAAAAAAGTCATGTCATAGGTGCATGAATTTAACCCTACCCTTCACCTAATCCTAACCCTAACCCTAACCCTAATCCTAACCCTAAACCCAACCCTAACCCTAACCCTAACCCTAACCTGACTGATAACATGTACAATTAAACGATTAAAAAGTCATGTCATAGGTGCATGAATTTAACCCTACACTTTACCTAATCCTAACCCTAACCCTAACCCTAATCCTAACCCTAAACCCAACCCTAACCCTAACCCTAACCCTAACCTGACTGATAACATGTAAAATTAAACGATAAAACAGTCATTTCATAGGTTCATGAATTTAACCCTACCCTTCACCTAATCCTAACCCTAACCCTGACCCTAATCCTAACCCTAAACCCAACCCTAACCCTAATGCTTACCCTAACCTGACTGATAACATGTAAAATTAAACGATAAAAAAGTCATGTCATAGGTGCATGAATTTAACCCTTCCCTTCACCTAATCCTAACCCTAACCCTAACCCTAATCCTAACCCTTAACCCAACCCTAACCCTAACCCTAACCTGACTGATAAAATGTAAAATTAAACGATTAAAAAGTCATGTCATAGGTGCATGAATTTAACCCTACCCTTCACCTAATCCTAACCCTAACCCTAACCCTAATCCTAACCCTAAACCCAACCCTAATCCTAACCCTAACCCTAACCTGACTGATAACATGTAAAATTAAACGATTAAACAGTCATGTCATAGGTGCATGAATTTAACCCTACCCTTCACCTAATCCTAACCCTAACCCTAACCCTAATCCTAACCCTTAACCCAACCCTAACCCTATCCCTAACCCTAACCTTACTGATAAAATGTAAAATTAAACGATTAAAAAGTCATGTCATAGGTGCATGAATTTAACCCTACCCTTCACATAATCCTAACCCTAACCCTAAGCCTAATCCTTACCCTAAACCCAACCCTAACCCTAACCCTAACCCTAACCTGACTGATAACATGTAAAATTAAACGATTAAACAGTCATGTCATAGGTGCATGAATTTAACCCTACCTTTCACCTAATCCTAACCCTAACGCTAACCCTAATCCTAACCCTAAACCCAACCCTAACCCTAACCCTAACCCTAACCTGACTGATAACATGTAAAATTAAACGATAAAAAAGTCATGTCATAGGTGCATGAATTTAACCCTACCCTGCACCTAATCCTAACCCTAACCCTAACCCTAATCCTAAACCCAACCCTAACCCTAAGCCTAACCCTTACCTTACTGATAACATGTAAAATTAAACGATTAAAAAGTCATGTCATAGGCGCATGAATTTAACCCTACCCTTCACCTCATCCTAACCCTAACCCTAACACTAATACTAACCCTACACCCAACCCTAACCCTAACCCTAACCCTAACCTGACTGATAACATGTAAAATTAAACGATAAAAAAGTCATGTCATAGATGCATGAATTTAACCCTACCCTTCACCTAATCCTAACCCTATACCTAACCCTAATCCTAACCCTAAACATAACCCTAACCCTAACCCTAACCCTAACGTGACTGATAACATGTAAAATTAAACGATAAAAAAGTCATGTCATAGGTGCTTGAATTTAACCCTACCCTTCACCTAATCCTAACCCTAACCCTGACCCTAATCCTAACCCTAAACCCAACCCTAACCCTAACCCTAACCCTAACCTGACTGATAACATGTAAAATGAAACGATAAAAAAGTCATGTCATATGTGCATGAATTTAACCCTACCCTTCACCTAATCCTAACCCTAACCCTAACCCCAATCCTTACCCTAAACCCAACCCTAACCCTAAGCCTAAGCCTAACCTGACTGATAACATGTAAAATTAAACGATTAAAAAGTCATGTCATAGGTGCATGAATTTAACCCTACACTTCACCTAATCCTAACCCTAACCCTAACCCTAATCCTAACCCTAAACCCAACCCTAACCCTAACCCTAACCCTAACCTGACTGATAACATGTAAAATTAAACGATAAAAAAGTCATTTCATAGGTTCATGAATTTCACCCTACCCTTCACCTAATCCTAACCCTAACCCTAATCCTAACCCTAAACCCAACCCTAACCCTAACCCTAACCCTAACCTGACTGATAAGATATAAAATTAAACGATTAAAAAGTCATGTCATAGGTGCATGAATTTAACCCTACCCTTCACCTAATCCTAACCCTAACCCTAACCCTAATCCTAACCCTAAACCCAACGCTAACCCTAACGCTAACCCTAACCTGACTGATAACATGTAAAATTAAACGATAAAAAAGTCATGTCATAGGTGCATGAATTTAACCCTACCCTTCACCTAATCCTAACCCTAACCCTAACCCTAATCCTAACCCTAAACCCAACCCTAACCCTAACGCTAACCCTAACCTGACTGATAACATGTAAAATTAAACGATAAAAAAGTCATGTCATAGGTGCATGAATTTAACCCTACCCTTCACCTAATCCTAACCCTAACCCTAACCCTAATCCTAACCCTAAACCCAACCCTAACCCTAAGCCTAACCCTAACCTGACTGATAACATGTAAAATTAACTGATTAAAAAGTCATGTCATAGGTGCATGAATTTAACCCTACCGTTCACCTAATCCTAACCCTAACCCTAACCCTAATCCTAACCCTAAACCCAACCCTAACCCTCACCCTAACCGTAACCTGACTGATAACATGTAAAATTAAACGATAAAAAAATCATTTCATAGGTTCATGAATTTAACCCTACCGGTCACCTAATCCTAACCCTAACCCTAACCCTTATCCTAACCCTAAACCCAACTCTAACCCTAACCCTAACCTGACTGATAACATGTAAAATTAAACGATAAAAAAGTCATGTCATAGGTGCATGAATTTAACCCTACCCTTCACCTAATCCTAACCCTAACCCTAACCCTAATCCTAACCCTTAACCCAACCCTAACCCTAACCCTAACCTGACTGATAAAATGTAAAATTAAACGATAAAACAGTCATTTCATAGGTGCATGAATTTAACCCTACCCTTCACCTAATCCTAACCCTAACCCTAACCCTAATCCTACCCCTAAACCCAACCCTAACCCTAACCCTAACCTGACTGATAACATGTAAAATAAAACGATAAAACAGTCATTTCAAAGGTGCATGAATTTAACCCTACCCTTCACCTAATCCTAACCCTAACCCTAACCCTAATCCTAACCCTAAACCCAACCCTAACCCTAAGCCTAACCCTAACCTGACTGATAACATGTAAAATTAAACGATAAAAAAGTCATTTCATAGGTTCATGAATTTAACCCTACCCTTCACCTTATCCTAACCCTAACCCTAACCCTAATCCTAACCCTAAACCCAACCCTAACCCTAACCCTAACCCTAACCTGACTGATTACATGTAAAATTAAACGATAAAAAAGTCATGTCATAGGTGCATGAATTTAACCCTACCTGCACCTAATCCTAACACAAACCCTAACCCTAATCCTAACCCTTAACCCAACCCTAACCCTAACCCTACCCCTAACCTGACTGATAACATGTAAAATTAAACGATAAAAAAGTCATGTCATAGGTGCATGAATTTAACCCTACCCTTCTCCAAATCCTAACCCTAACCCTAACCCTAATCCTAACCCTAAACCCAACCCTAACCCTAACGCTAACCTGACTGATAACATGTAAAATTAAACGATAAAAAAGTCATGTCATAGGTGCATGAATTTATCCCTACCCTTCACCTAACCCTAACCCTAACCCTAATCCTAACCCTAAACCCAACCCTAACCCTAAGCCTAACCCTAACCTGACTGATAACATGTAACATTAAACGATACAAAAGTAATGTAATAGGTGCATGAATTTAACCCTACCCTTCACCTAATCCTAACCCTAACCCTAACCCTAATCCTAACCCTAAACCTAACCCTAAACCCTAACCCTAACCCTAACCTGACTGATAACATGTAAAATTAAACGATAAAAGAGTCATTTCATAGGTTCATGAATGTAACCCTACCCTTCACCTAATCCTAACCCTAACCCTAACCCTAATCCTAACCCTGAACCCAATCCTAACCCTAACCCTAACCCTAACCTGACTGATTACATGAAAAATTAAACGATAAAAAAGTCATGTCATAGGTGCATGAAGTTAACCCTACCCTTCACCTAATCCTAACCCTAACCCTAACCCTAATCCTAACCCTAAACCCAACCCTAACCCTAACCCTAAAGCCAACCCTAACCATGACCCTAACCCTAACCTGACTGATAACATGGTAATTTAAACGATTAAAAACTCATGTCATAGGTGCATGAATTTAACCCTACCCTTCACCTAATACTAACCCTAACCCGAATCCTAATCCTAACCCTAAACCCAACCCTAACCCTAACCCTAACCCTAACCTTACTGATAACATGTAAAATTAAACGATAAAAAAGTCATGTCATAGGTGCATGAATTTAACCCTACCCTTCTCCTAATCCTAACCCTAACCCTAACCCTAATCCTAACCCTAAACCCAACCCTAACCCTTACGCTAACCTGACTGATAACATGTAAAATTAAACGACAAAAAAGTCATGTCATAGGTGCATGAATTTATCCCTACCCTTCACCTAATCCTAACCCTAACCCTAACCCAACTCCTAACCCTAAACCCAACCCTAACCCTAACCCTAACCCTAACCTGACTGATAACATGTAAAATTAAACGATAAAAAAGTCATGTCATAGGTGCATGAATTTACCCCTACCCTTCACCTAATCCTAACCCTAACCCTAACCCTAATCCTAACCCCAAACCCAACCCTAACCCTAACCCTAACGCTAACCCTAACCTGACTGATAACATGTAAAATTAAACGATAAAAAAGCGATGTCATAGGTGCATTAATTTAACCCTACCCTTCACCTAATCCTAACCCTAACACTAACCCTAATCCTAACCCTATACCCAACCCTAACCCTAACGCTAACCTGACTGATAACATGTAAAATTAAACGATAAAAACGTCATGTCATAGGTGCATGAATTTAACCCTACCCTTCACCTAATCCTAACCCTAACCCTAACCGTAATCCTAACCCTAAACCCAACCCTAACCCTAACCCTAACCCTAACCTGACTGATAACATGTAAAATTAAACGATAAAAAAGTCATGTCATAGGTGCATGAATTTAACCCTACCCTTCACCTAATCCTAACCCTAACCCTAACCCTAATCCTAACCCTAAAGCCAACCCTAACCATGACCCTAACCCTAACCTGACTGATAAACTGTGAATTTAAACGATTAAACAGTCATGTCATAGGTGCATGAATTTAACCCTACCCTTCACCTAATACTAACCCTAACCCTAACCCTAATCATAACCCTAAACCCAACCCTAACCCTAACCCTAACCCTAACCTGACTGATAACATGTAAAATTAAACGATAAAAAAGTAATGTCATAGGTGCATGAATTTAACCCTACCCTTCTCCTAATCCTAACCCTAACCCTAATCCTAACCCTACACCCAACCCTAAACCTAACGCTAACCTGACTGATAACATGTAAAATTAAACGATAAAAAAGTCATGTCATAGGTGCATGAATTTATCCCTACCCTTCACCTAATCCTAACCCTAACCCTAACCCTAATCCTAACCCTAAACCCAACCCTAACCCTAAGCCTAACCCTAACCTGACTGATAACATGTAAAATTAAACGATAAAAAAGTCATGTAATAGGTGCATGAATTTAACCCTACCCTTTACCTAATCCTAACCCTAACCCTAACCCTAATCCTAACCCCAAACCCAACCCTAACCCTAACGCTAACCCTAACCTGACTGATAACATGTAAAATTAAACAGTAAAAAAGTCATGTAATAGGAGCATTAATTTAACCCTACCCTTCACCTAATTCTAACCCTAACACTAACCCTAATCCTAACCCTATACCCAACCCTAACCCTAACCCTAACCCTAACCTGACTGATAACATGTAACATTAAACAATTAAAAAGTCATGTCATAGGTGCATGAATTTAACCCTACCCTTCACCTAATCCTAACCCTAACCCTAACCCTAATCCTAACCCTAAACCCAACCCTAAACCCTAACCCTAACCCTAACCTGACTGATAACATGTAAAATTAAACGATAAAAAAGTCATTTCATAGGTTCATAAATTTAACCCTACCCTTCACGTAATCCTAACCCTAACCCTATTCCATACCCTACACCTAACCCTAACCCTAACCCTTACCCTAACCTGACTGATTACATGTAAAATTAAACGATATTAAAGTCATGTCATAGGTGCATGAATTTAACCCTACCCTTCACCTAATCCTAACCCTAACCCTAACCCTAATCCTAACCCTAAACCCAACCCTAACCCTAACCCTAACCTGACTGATAAGATGTAAAATTAAACGATAAAAAAGTCATGTCACAGATGCCTGAATTTAACCCTATTTTTCAACTAATCCTAACCCTAACCCTAACCCTAATCCTAACCCTAAAGCCAACCCTAACCATGACCCTAACCCTAACCTGACTGATAACATGGTAATTAAAACGATTAAAAAGTCATGTCATAGGTGCATGAATTTAACCCTACCCCTCATTTAATACTAACCCTAACCCTAACCCTAATCCTAACCCTAAACCCAACCCTAACCCTAACCCTAACCCTAACCTGACTGATAACATGTAAAATTAAACGATAAAAAAGTCATGTCATAGGTGCATGAATTTAACCCTACCCTTCTCCTAATCCTAACCCTCACCCTAACCCTTATCCTAACCCTAAACCCATCCCTAACCCTAACGCTAACCTGACTGATAACATGTAAAATTAAACGATAAAAAAGTCATGTCATAGGTGCATGAATTTATCCCTACCCTTCACCTAATCCTAACCCTAACCTTAACCCTACTCCTAACCCTAAACCCAACCCTAACCCTAACCCTTACCTGACTGATAACATGTAAAATTAAACGATTAAACAGTCATGTCATAGGTGCATGAATTTAACCCTACCTTTCACCTAATCCTAACCCTAACGCTATCCCTAATCCTAACCCTAAACCCAACCCTAACCCTAACCCTAACCCTAACCTGACTGATAACATGTAAAATTAAACGATAAAAAAGTCATGTCATATGTGCATGACTTTAACCCTACCCTTCACCTAATCCTAACCCTAATCCTAACCCTAATCCTAACCCTAAAACCAATCCTAACCCTAAGCCTAACCCTAACCTGACTGATAACATGTAAAATTAAACGATTAAACAGTCATGTCATAGGTGCATGAATTTAACCCTACCCTTCACCTAATCCTAACCCTACCCCTAACCCTAATCCTAACCCTAAACCCAACCCTTACCCTAACGCTAACCCTACCCTGACTGATAACATGTAAAATTAAACGATTAAAAAGTCATGTCATAGGTGCATGAATTTAACCCTACCCTTCACCTAATCCTAACACTTACCCTAACCCTAATCCTAACCCTAAACCCAACCCTAACCCTAAGCCTAACCCTAACCTGACTGATAACATGTAAAATTAAACGAGTAAAAAGTCATGTCATAGGCGCATTACTTTAACCCTACACTTTACCTAATCCTAACCCTAACCCTAACACAAATCCTAACCCTAAACCCAACCCTAGCCCTAACCCTAACCCTAACCTGACTGATAACATGTAAAATTAAACGATAAAAAAGTCATTTCATAGGTTCATGAATTTAACCCTACCCTTCACCGAATCCTAACCCTAACCCTAATACTAACCCTAAACCCAACCCTAACCCTACCCCTAACCCTAACCTGACTGATAACATATAAAATTAAACGATTAAAAACTCATGTCATAGGTGCATGAATTTAACCCTACCCTTCACCTAATCCTAACCCTATCCCTAACCCTAATCCTAACCCTAAACCCAACGCTAACCCTAACCCTAACCCTAATCCTAACCCTAAAACCAACCCTAACCCTAAGCCTAACCCTAACCTGACTGATAACATGTAAAATTAAACGATTAAAAAGTCATGTCATAGGTGCATGAATTTAACCCTACCCTTCACTTAATCCTAACCCTAACCCTAAGCTTAATCCGAACCCTAAACCCAACCCTAACCCTAACCCTAACCTGACTGATAACATGTAAAATTAAACGATTAAACAGTCATGTCATAGGTGCATGAATTTAACCCTACCCTTCACCTAATCCTAACCCTAACGCTAACCCTAATCCTAACCCTAAACCCAACCCTAACCCTAACCCTAACCCTAACCTGACTCATAACATGTAAAATTAAACGATAAAAAAGTCATGTCATATGTGCATGACTTTAACCCTACCCTTCACCTAATCCTAACCCTAACCCTAACCCTAATCCTAACCCTAAAACCAACCCTAACCCTAAGCCTAACCCTAACCTGACTGATAACATGTAAAATTAAACGATTAAAAAGTCATGTCATAGGCGCATGAATTTAACCCTACCCTTCACCTCATCCTAACCCTAACCCTAACGCTAATCCTAACCCTAAACCCAACCCTAACCCTAACCCTAACCTGACTGATAACATGTAAAATTAAACGATAGACAAGTCATGTCATAGGTGCATGAATTTAACCCTACCCTTCACGTAATCCTAACCCTAACCCTAAGCCTAATCCGAACCCTAAACCCAACCCTAACCCTAACCCTAACCCTAACCTGACTGATAACATGAAAATTAAACGATTAAAAAGTCATGTCATAGGCGCATGAATTTAACCCTACCCTTCACCTAATCCTAACCCTAAACCCAACCCTAATCCTAACCCTAAACCCAACCCTAACCCTAACGCTAACCCTAACCTGACTGATAACATGTAAAATTAAACGATAAAAAAGTCATGTCATAGGTGCATGAATTTAACCCTACCCTTCACCTAATCCTAACCCTAACCCTAACCCTAATCCTAACCCTAAACCCAACCCTTACCCTAACGCTAACCCTAACCTGACTGATAACATGTAAAATTAAACGATAAAAAAGTCATGTCATAGGTGCATGAATTTAACCCTACCCTTCACCATATCCTAACACTTACCCTAACCCTAATCCTAACCCTAAACCCAACCCTCACCCTAAGCCTCACCCTAACCTTACTGATAACATGTAAAATTAAACGATTAAAAAGTCATGTCATAGGCGCATGAATTTAACCCTACACTTTACCTAATCCTAACCCTAACCCTAACACTAATCCTAACCCTAAACCCAACCCTAGCCCTAACCCTAACCCTAACCTGACTGATAACATGTAACATTAAACGATAAAAAAGTCATTTCATAGGTTCATGAATTTTACCCTACCCTTCACCTAATCCTAACCCTAACCCTAATACTAACCCTAAACCCAACCCTAACCCTAACCCTAACCCTAACCTGACTGATAAGATATAAAATTAAACGATTAAACACTCATGTCATAGGTGCATGAATTTAACCCTACCCTTCACCCAATCCTAGCCCTTACCCTAACTCTTATCCTAACCCTAAACCCAACCCTAAACCTAAACCTAACCTTAACCTGACTGAGACCTTGTAAAATTAAACGATAAAAAAGTCATGTCATAGGTGCATGACTTTACCCCTACCCTTCACCTAATCCTAACCCTAACCCTAACCCTAATCCTAACCCTAAACCCAACCCTAACCCTAAGCCTAACCCTAACCTGACTGATAACATGTAAAATTAAACGATAAAAAAGTCATGTCATAGGCGCATGAATTTAACCCTACCCTTCACCTAATCCTAACCCTAAACCCAACCCTAATCCTAACCCTAAACCCAACCCTAACCCTAACCCTAACCCTAACCTGACTGATAACATGTAAAATTAAACGATAAAAAAGTCATGTCATAGGTGCATGAATTTAACCCTACCATTCACCTAATCCTAACCCTAACCCTAACCCTAATCCTAACCCTAAACCCAACCCTTACCCTAACGCTAACCCTAACCTGACTGATAACATGTAAAATTAAACGATAAAAAAGTCATGTCATAGGTGCATGAATTTAACCCTACCCTTCACCTAATCCTAACACTTACCCTAACCCTAATCCTAACCCTAAACCCAACCCTAACCCTAAGCCTAATCCTAACCTGACTGATAACATGTAAAATTCAACGATTAAAAAGTCATGTCATAGGCGCATGAATTTAACCCTACACTTTACCTAATCCTAACCCTAACCCTAACACTAATCCTAACCCTCAACCCAACCCTAGCCCTAATCCTAACCCGAACCTGACTGATAACATGTAAAATTAAACGATAAAAAAGTCATTTCATAGGTTCATGAATTTAACCCTACCCTTCACCTAATCCTAACCCTAACCCTAATACTAACCCTAAACCCAACCCTAACCCTAACCCTTACCCTAACCTGACTGATAACATATAAAATTAAACGATTAAAAACTCATGTCATAGGTGCATGAATTTAACCCTACCCTTCACCCAATCCTAGCCCTAACCCTAACTCTTATCCTAACCCTAAACCCAACCCTAATCCTAAACCTAACCTTAACCTGACTGATAACATGTAAAATTAAACGATAAAAAAGTCATGTCATAGGTGCATGACTTTACCCCTACCCTTCACCTAATCCTAACCCTAACCCTAACCCTAATCCTAACCCTAAACCCAACCCTAACCCTAACCCTAACCTGACTGATAACATGTAAAATGAAACGATAAAAAAGACATGTCATAGGTGCATGAATTTAACCCTACCCTTCACCTAATCCTAACCCTAACCCTAATCCTAACCCTAAACGCAACCCTAACCCTCACTCTAACCCTAACCTGACTGATAACATGTAAAATTAAACGATAAAAAAGTCATGTCATAGGTGCAATAATTTAACCCTACCCTTCACTTAATCCTAACCCAAACCCTAACCCTATTCCTAACCCTGCACCCAACCCTAACCCTAAGCCTAACCCTTACCTGACTGATAACATGTAAAATTAAACGATTAAAAAGTCATGTTATAGGTGCATGAATTTAACTCTACCCTTCACCTAATCCTAACCCTAACCCTCACCCTAATCCTAACCCTAAACCCAACTCTAACCCTAACCCTAACCTGACTGATAACATGTAAAATGAAACGATAAAAAAGTCATGTCATAGGTGCATGAATTTAACCCTACCCTTCACCTAATCCTAACCCTAACCCTAACCCTAATCCTAACCCTAAACTTAACCCTTACCCTAACCCTAACCCTAACCTGACTGATAAAATGTAAAATAAAACGATTAAAAAGTCATGGCATAGGCGCATGAATTAAACCCTACCCTTCACCTAATCCTAACCCTAACCCTAACCCTAATCCTAACCCTAAACCCAACCCTAACCCTAACCCTAACCTGACTGATAACATGTAAAATTAAACGATAAAAAAGTCATGTCATAGGTGCATGAATTTAACCCTACCCTTCACCTAATCCTAACCCTAACCCTAACCCTATTCCTAACCCTAAACCCAACCCTAACCCTAACCCTAACCTGACTGATAACATGTAAAATTAAACGATAAAAAAGTCATGTCATAGGTGCATGAATTTAACCCTACCCTTCACCTAATCCTAACCCTAACACTAACCCTAATCCTAACCCTAAACCCAACCCTAACCCTAACCCTAACCTGACTGATAACATGTAAAATTAAACGATAAAAAAGTCATGTCATAGGTGCATGAATTTAACCCTACACTTCACCTAATCCTAACCCTAACCCGAACCCTAATCCATACCCTAAACCCAACCCTAACCCTAACCCTAACCCTAACCTGACTGATAACATGTAAAATCAAACGATTAAAAAGTCATGTCATAGGGGAATTAATTTAATCCTACCCTACACCTAATCCTAACCCTAACCCTAACCCTAATCCTAACCGTAAACCAAACACTAACCCTAACCCTAACCCTAACCTGACTGATAACATGTAAAATTAAATGATTAAAAAGTCATGTCATAGGTGCATGAATTTAACACTACCCTTCACCTAATCCTAACCCTAACCCTAATCCAAACCCTAAACCACACCCTAACCCTAACCCTAACCCTAACCTGACTGATAACATGTAAAATTAAACGATAGACAACTCATGTCATAGGTGCCTGAATTTAACCCTACCCTTCACCTAATTCTAACCCAAACCCTAACACTAATCCTAACCCTAAACCCAACCCTTACCCTAAGCCTAACCCAAACCTGACTGATAACATGTAAAATTAAACGATAAAAAAGTCATGTCATAGGTTCAGTAATTTAACCATACCCTTCACCCAATCCTAACCCTAACCCTTACGCTAATCCTAAGCCTGCACCCAACCCTAACCCTAAGCCTAACCCTTACCTGACTGATAACATGTAAAATTAAACGATTAAAAAGTCATGTCATAGGTGCATGGATTTAACCCTACCCTTCAACTTATCCTTACCCTAACCCTAACCCTAATCCTAACCCTAAACCCAACTCTAACCCTAACCCTAACCTGACTGATAAAATGTAAAATTAAACGATTGAAAAGTCATGTCATAGGCGCATGAATTTAACCCTACCCTGCACCTAATCCTAACCCTAACCCTAACCCTAATCCTACCCCTAAACCCAACCCTAACCCTAACCCTAACCTGACTGATAACATGTAAAATTAAACGATAAAAAAGTCATGTCATAGGTGCCTGAATTTAACCCTACCCTTCACCTAATCCTAACCCTAACCCTAACCCTAACCCTAATCCTAACCCTAAACCCAACCCTAACCCTAACCCTAACCCTAACCTGACTGATAACATGTAAAATTAAACGATAAAAAAGTCATGTAATAGGTGCATGAATTTAACCCTACCCTTCACCTAATCCTAACCCTTACCCTAACCCTAATCCTAACCCCAAACCCAACCCTAACCCTAACGCTAACCCTAACCTGACTGATAACATGTAAAATTAAACGATAAAAAAGTCATGTCATAGGTGCATTAATTTAACCCTACCCTTCACCTAATCCTAACCCTAACACTAACCCTAATCCTAACCCTAAACCCAACTCTAACCCTAACCCTTACCCTAACCTGACTGATAACATGTAAAATTAAACGATTAAAAAGTCATGTCATAGGTGCATGAATTTAACCCTACCCTTCACCTAATCCTAACCCTAACCCTAACCCTAATCCTAACCCTAAACCCAACCCTAACCCTAACCCTAACCCTAACCTGACTGATTACATGTAAAATCAAACGATTAAAAAGTCATGTCATAGGTGCATGAATTTAACCCTACCCTTAACCTAATCCTAACCCTAACCCTAACCCTAATCCTAACCCTAAACCCAACCCTAACCCTAACCCTAACCCTAACCTGACTGATAACATGTAAAATTAAACGATAAAAAAGTCATGTCATAGGTGCATGACTTTACCCCTACCCTTCACCTTATCCTAACCCTAACCCTAACCCTAATCCTAACCCCAAAGCAAACCCTAACCATGACCCTAACCCTAGCCTGACTGATAACATGTAAATTTAAACGATTAAAAAGTCATGTTATAGGTGCATGAATTTAACCCTACCCTTCACCTAATACTAACCCTAACGCTAACCCTAATCCTAACCCTAAACCCAACCCTAACCCTAACCCTAACCCTAACCTGACTGATAACATGTAAAATTAAACGATAAAAAAGTCATGTCATAGGTGCATGAATTTAACCCTACCCTTCTCCATATCCTAACCCTAACCCTAACCCTAATCCTAACCCTAAACCCAACCCTAACCCTAACGCTAACCTGACTAATAACATGTAAAATTAAACGATAAAAAAGTCATGTCATAGGTGCATGAATTTAACCCTACTCTTCACCTAATCCTAACCCTAACCCTAACCCTACTCCTAACCCTAAACCCAACCCTCACCCTAACCCTTACCCTACCTGACTGATAACATGTAAAATTAAACGATAAAAAAGTCATGTCATAGGTGCATGAATATAACCCTACCCTTCACCTAATCCTAACCCTAACCCTAACCCTAACCCTAATCCTAACCCTAAACCCAACCCTAACCCTAACCCTAACCCTAACCTGACTGATTTCATGTGAAATCAAACGATAAAAAAGTCATGTCATAGGTGCATGAATTTAACCCTACCCTTCACCTAATCCTAACCCTAACCCTAACCCTAATCATAACCCTTAACCCAACCCTAACCCTAACCCTAACCCTAACCTGACTGATAACATGTAAAATTAAACGATAAAAAAGTCATGTCATAGGTGCATGAATTTAACCATACCCTTCACCTAATCCTAACCCTAACCCTTACCCTAATTCTAACCCTAAAGCCAACCCTAACCATGACCCTAACCCTAGCCTGACTGATAACATGTAAATTTAAACGATTAAAAAGTCATGTCATAGGTGCATGACTTTAACCCTACCCTTCACCTAATACTAACCCTAACCCTAACCCTAATCCTAACCCTAAACCCAACCCTAACCCTAACCTAACCCTAACCTGACTGATAACATGTAAAATTAAATGATTAAAAAGTCATGTCATAGGCGCATGAATTTAACCCTACCCTTCACCTCATCCTAACCCTAACACTAACCCTAATCCTAACCCTATACCCAACCCTAACCCTAACCCTAACCTTAACCCTAACCTGACTGATAACATGTAAAATTAAACGATTAAAAAGTCATGTCATAGGTGCATGAATTTAACCCTACCCTTCACCTAATCCTAACCCTAACCCTAACCCTAATCCTAACCCTAAACCTAACCCTAACCCTAACCCTAACCCTAACCTGACTGATTACATGTAAAATCAAACGATAAAAAAGTCATGTCATAGGTGCATGAATTTAACCCTACCCTTCACCTAATCCTAACCCTAAACCCTAACCCTAATACTAACCCTAAACCCAACCCTAACCCTAACCCTAACCTAACCTGACTGATAACATGTAAAATTAAACGATAAAACACTCATGTCATAGGTGCATGAATTTAACCCTACCCTTCACCTAATCCTAACCCTAACCCTAACCCTAATCCTAACCCTAAAGCCAACCCTAACCATGACCCTAACCCTAGCCTGACTGATAACATGTAAATTTAAACGATTAAAAAGTCATGTCATAGGTGCATGAATTTAACCCTACCCTTCACCTAATACTAACCCTAACCCGAACCCTAATTCTAACCCTAAACCCAAACCTAACCCTAACCCTAACCCTAACCTGACTGATAACATGTAAAATTAAACGATAAAAAAGTCATGTCATAGGTGCATGAATTTAACCCTACCCTTCTCCATATACTAACCCTAACCCTTACCCTAATCCTAACCCTAAACCCAACCCTAACCCTAACGCTAACCTGACTGATAACATGTAAAATTAAACGATAAAAAAGTCATGTCATAGGTGCATGAATTTAACCCTACCCTTCACCTAATCCTAACCCTAACCCTAACCCTAATCCTGACCCTAAACCCAACCCTAACCCTAACCCTAACCCTAACCTGACTGATAACATGTAAAATTAAACGATTAAAAAGTCATGTCATAGGTGCATGAATTTAACCCTACCCTTCACCTAATCCTAACCCAAACCCTAACCATAATCCTAACCCTAAACCCAACCCTAACCCTAACCCTAACCCTACCCTGACTGATAACATGTAAAATTAAACGATAAAAAAGTCATGTAATAGGTGCATGAATTTAACCCTACCCTTCACCTAATCCTAACCCTAACACTAACCCTAATCCTAACCCTATACCCAACCCTAACCCTAACCCTAACCCTAACCTTACTGATAACATGTAAAATTAAACGATTAAAAAGTCATGTCATAGGTGCATGAATTTAACCCTACCTTTCACCTTATCCTAACCCTAACGCTAACCCTAATCCTTACCCTAAACCCAACCCTAACCCTAACCCTAACCCTAACCTGACTGATAACATGTAAAATAATACGATAAAAAAGTCATGTCATAGGTGCATGAATTTAACCCTACCCTTCACCTAATCCTAACCCTAACCCTAATCCTAACCCTAAAACCAACCCTAACCCTAAGCCAAACCCTAACCTGAATGATAACATGTAAAATTAAACGATTAAAAAGTCATGTCATAGGTGCATGAATTTACCCTACCCTTCACGTCATCCTAACCCTAACCCTTACCCTAATCCTAACCCTAAACCCAACCCTAACCCT
Source organism: Euprymna scolopes (assembly GCF_053919585.1). Lineage (NCBI taxonomy): Eukaryota > Metazoa > Mollusca > Cephalopoda > Sepiida > Sepiolidae > Euprymna > Euprymna scolopes. Next base: position 59,197,836 of record NC_136527.1, on the reverse strand, counting down.
AACCCTAACCCTAACCTGACTGATAACATGTAAAATTAAACGATAAAAAAGTCATGTCATAGGTGCATGAATTTAACCGTACCCTTCACCTAATCCTAACACAAACCCTAACCACAATCCTAACCCTAAACCCAACCCTAACCCTAACCCTAACCCTAACTTACTGATAACATGTAAAATTAAACGATAAAAAAGTCATGTCATAGGTGCATGAATTTAACCCTACCCTTCACCTAATCCTAACCCTAACCCTAACCCTAATCTTAACCCTAAACCCAACCCTAACCCTAACGCTAACCCTCAACTGACTGATAACATGTAAAATAAAACGATAAAAAAGTCATTTCATAGGTTCATTAATTTAACCCTACCCTTCACCTAATCCTAACCCTAACCCTAATCCTAACCCTAAACCCAACCCTAACCCTAAACCTAACCCTAACCTGACTGATAACATATAAAATTAAACGATTAAAAACTCATGTCATAGGTGCATGAATTTAACCCTACCCTTTACCTAATCCTAACCCTAACCCTAACCCTAATCCTAACCCTAAACCCAACCCTAACCCTAACCCTAACCCTAACCTGACTGATAACATGTAAAATGAAACGATAAAAAAGTCATGTCATAGGTGCATGAATTTAACCCTACCCTTCACCTAATCCTAACCCTAACCCTAATCCTAACCCTAAACGCAACCCTAACCCTAACACTAACCCTAACCTGACTGATAACATGTAAAATTAAATTATAAAACGTCATGTCATAGGTGCATGAATTTAACCCTACCCTTCACCTAATCCTACCCCTAACCCTAACCCTAATCCAAACCCTAAACCCAACCCTAACCCTAACCCTAACACTAACCTGACTGACCCCATGTAAAATTAAACGATAGACAAGTCATGTCATAGGTGCATGAATTTAACCCTACCCTTCACCTAATCCTAACCCAAACCCTAACACTAATACTAACCCCAAACCCAACACTTACCCTAAGCCTAACCCTAACCTGACTGATAACATGTAAAACTAAACCATAATAAAGTCATGTCATAGGTGCAGTAATTTAACCACACCCTTCACCTAATCCTAACCCTAACCCTAACCCTAATCCTAACCCCAAACCCAACCCTAACCCTAAGCCTAAACTTTACCTGACTGATAACATGTAAAATTAAACGATTAAAAAGTCATGTTATAGGTGCATGAAATTAACCCTACCCTTAACCTAACCCTAACCCTAACCCTCACCCTAATCCTAACCCTAAACCCAACTCTAACCCTAACCCTAACCTGACTTATAACATGTAAAATAAAACGATAAAAAAGTCATGGCATAGGCGCATGAATTTAACCCTACCCTTCACCTAATCCTAACCCTAAACCTAACCCTAATCCTAACCCTAAACCCAACCCTTACCCTAACCCTATCCTGACTGATAACATGTAAAATTAAACGATAAAAAAGTCATGTCATAGGTGCATGAATTTAACCCTACCCTTCACCTAATCCTAACCCTAACCCTAATCCTAATTCTAACCCTAAAGCCAACCCTAACCATGACCCTAACCCTAGCCTGACTGATAACATGTAAATTTAAACGATTAAAAAGTCATGTCATAGGTGCATGACTTTAACCCTACCCTTCACCTAATACTAACCCTAACCCTAACCCTAATCCTAACCCTAAACCCAACCCTAACCCTAACCCTAACCCTAACCTGACTGATAACATGTAAAATTAAACGATAAAAAAGTCATGTCATAGGTGCATGAATTTAACCCTACCCTTTACCTAATCCTAATCCTAACCCTTACCCTAATCCTTACCCTAAACCCAACGGTAAACCCTAACCTGACTGATAACATGTAAAATTAAATGATTAAAAAGTCATGTCATAGGCGCATGAATTTAACCCTACCCTTCACCTCATCCTAACCCTAACCCTAACCCTAATCCTAACCCTAAACCCAACCCTAACCCTAACGCTAACCCTAACCTGACTGATAACATGTAAAATTAAACGATAAAAAAGTCATGTCATAGGTGCATTAATTTAACCCTACCCTTCACCTAATCCTAACCCTAACACTAACCCTAATCCTAACCCTATACCCAACCCTAACCCTAACCCTAACCTTAACCCTAACCTGACTGATAACATGTAAAATTAAACGATTAAAAAGTCATGTCATAGGTGCATGAATTTAACCCTACCCTTCACCTAATCCTAACCCTAACCCTAACCCTAATCCTAACCCTAAACCTAACCCTAACCCTTACCCTAACCCTAACCTGACTGATTACATGTAAAATCAAACGATAAAAAAGTCATGTCATAGGTGCATGAATTTAACCCTACCCTTCACCTAATCCTAACCCTAAACCCTAACCCTAATCCTAACCCTAAACCCAACCCTAACCCTAACCCTAACCTAACCTGACTGATAACATGTAAAATTAAACGATAAAACACTCATGTCATAGGTGCATGAATTTAACCCTACCCTTCACCTAATCCTAACCCTAACCCTAACCCTAATCCTAACCCTAAACCCAAACCTAACCCTAACCCTAACCCTAACCTGACTGATAACATGTAAAATTAAACGATAAAAAAGTCATGTCATAGGTGCATGAATTTAACCCTACCCTTCTCCATATCCTAACCCTAACCCTTACCCTAATCCTAACCCTAAACCCAACCCTAACCCTAACGCTAACCTGACTGATAACATGTAAAATTAAACGATAAAAAAGTCATGTCATAGGTGCATGAATTTAACCCTACCCTTCACCTAATCCTAACCCTAACCCTAACCCTAATCCTGACCCTAAACCCAACCCTAACCCTAACCCTAACCCTAACCTGACTGATAACATGTAAAATTAAACGATAAAAAAGTCATGTCATAGGTGCATGAATTTAACCCTACCCTTCACCTAATCCTAACCCAAACCCTAACCATAATCCTAACCCTAAACCCAACCCTAACCCTAACCCTAACCCTACCCTGACTGATAACATGTAAAATTAAACGATAAAAAAGTCATGTCATAGGTTCATGAATTTAACCCTACCCTTCACCTAATCCTAACCCTAACACTAACCCTAATCCTAACCCTATACCCAACCCTAACCCTAACCCTAACCCTAACCTTACTGATAACATGTAAAATTAAACGATTAAAAAGTCATGTCATAGGTGCATGAATTTAACCCTACCTTTCACCTTATCCTAACCCTAACGCTAACCGTAATCCTTACCCTAAACCCAACCCTAACCCTAACCCTAACCCTAACCTGACTGATAACATGTACAATAATACGATAAAAAAGTCATGTCATAGGTGCATGAATTTAACCCTACCCTTCACCTAATCCTAACCCTAACCCTAATCCTAACCCTAAAACCAACCCTAACCCTAAGCCAAACCCTAACCTGACTGATAACATGTAAAATTAAACGATTAAAAAGTCATGTCATAGGTGCATGAATTTACCCTACCCTTCACGTCATCCTAACCCTAACCCTTACCCTAATCCTAACCCTAAACCCAACCCTAACCCTAACCCTAACCCTAACCTGACTGATAACATGTAAAATTAAACGATAAAAAAGTCATGTCATAGGTGCATGAATTTAACCGTACCCTTCACCTAATCCTAACACAAACCCTAACCACAATCCTAACCCTAAACCCAACCCTAACCCTAACCCTAACCCTAACTTACTGATAACATGTAAAATTAAACGATAAAAAAGTCATGTCATAGGTGCATGAATTTAACCCTACCCTTCACCTAATCCTAACCCTAACCCTAACCCTAATCTTAACCCTAAACCCAACCCTAACCCTAACGCTAACCCTAAACTGACTGATAACATGTAAAATTAAACGATAAAAAAGTCATTTCATAGGTTCATTAATTTAAACCTACCCTTCACCTAATCCTAACCCTAACCCTAATCCTAACCCTAAACTTAACCCTAACCCTAAACCTAACCCTAACCTGACTGATAACATATAAAATTAAACGATTAAAAACTCATGTCATAGGTGCATGAATTTAACCCTACCCTTTACCTAATCCTAACCCTAACCCTAACCCTAATCCTAACCCTAAACCCAACCCTAACCCTAACCCTAACCCTAACCTGACTGATAACATGTAAAATGAAACGATAAAAAAGTCATGTCATAGGTGCATGAATTTAACCCTACCCTTCACCTAATCCTAACCCTAACCCTAATCCTAACCCTAAACGCAACCCTAACCCTAACACTAACCCTAACCTGACTGATAACATGTAAAATTAAATTATAAAACGTCATGTCATAGGTGCATGAATTTAACCCTACCCTTCACCTAATCCTACCCCTAACCCTAACCCTAATCAAAACCCTAAACCCAACCCTAACCCTAACCCTAACACTAACCTGACTGACCCCATGTAAAATTAAACGATAGACAAGTCATGTCATAGGTGCATGAATTTAACCCTACCCTTCACCTAATCCTAACCCAAACCCTAACACTAATCCTAACCCCAAACCCAACCCTTACCCTAAGCCTAACCCTAACCTGACTGATAACATGTAAAACTAAACCATAATAAAGTCATGTCATAGGTGCAGTAATTTAACCACACCCTTCACCTAATCCTAACCCTAACCCTAACCCTAATCCTAACCCCAAACCCAACCCTAACCCTAAGCCTAACCCTTACCTGACTGATAACATGTAAAATTAAACGATTAAAAAGTCATGTTATAGGTGCATGAAATTAACCCTACCCTTAACCTAACCCTAACCCTAACCCTCACCCTAATCCTAACCCTAAACCCAACTCTAACCCTAACCCTAACCTGACTTATAACATGTAAAATAAAACGATAAAAAAGTCATGGCATAGGCGCATGAATTTAACCCTACCCTTCACCTAATCCTAACCCTAACCCTAACCCTAATCCTAACCCTAAACCCAACCCTTACCCTAACCCTATCCTGACTGATAACATGTAAAATTAAACGATAAAAAAGTCATGTCATAGGTGCATGAATTTAACCCTACCCTTCACCTAATCCTAACCCTAACCCTAATCCTAATTCTAACCCTAAAGCCAACCCTAACCATGACCCTAACCCTAGCCTGACTGATAACATGTAAATTTAAACGATTAAAAAGTCATGTCATAGGTGCATGACTTTAACCCTACCCTTCACCTAATACTAACCCTAACCCTAACCCTAATCCTAACCCTAAACCCAACCCTAACCCTAACCCTAACCCTAACCTGACTGATAACATGTAAAGTTAAACGATAAAAAAGTCATGTCATAGGTGCATGAATTTAACCCTACCCTTTACCTTATCCTAATCCTAACCCTTACCCTAATCCTTACCCTAAACCCAACGGTAAACCCTAACCTGACTGATAACATGTAAAATTAAACGATTAAAAAGTCATGTCATAGGCGCATGAATTTAACCCTACCCTTCACCTCATCCTAACCCTAACCCTAACCCTAATCCTAACCCTAAACCCAACCCTAACCCTAACGCTAACCCTAACCTGACTGATAACATGTAAAATTAAACGATAAAAAAGTCATGTCATAGGTGCATTAATTTAACCCTACCCTTCACCTAATCCTAACCCTAACACTAACCCTAATCCTAACCCTATACCCAACCCTAACCCTAACCCTAACCCTAACCCTAACCTGACTGATAACATGTAAAATTAAACGATAAAAAAGTCATGTCATAGGTGCATGAATTTAACCCTACCCTTCACCTAATCGTAACCCTAACCCTAACCCTAATCCTTACCCTAAACCTAACCCTAACCTTAAACCTAACCCTAACCTGACTGATTACATGTAAAACCAAACGATAAAAAATCCTAACCCTAAACCCTAACCCTAATCCTAACCCTAAACCCAACCCTAACCCTAACCCTAACCCTAACCTGACTGATAACATGTAAAATTAAACGATAAAAAAGTCATGTCATAGGTGCATGAATTTAACCCTACCCGTCACCTAATCCTAACCCTAACCCTAACCCTAATCCTAACCCTACAGCCAACCCTAACCATGACCCTAACCCTAGCCTGACTGATAACATGTAAATTTAAACGATTAAAAAGTCATGTCATAGGTGCATGAATTTAACCCTACCCTTCACCTAATACTAACCCTAACCCGAACCCTAATCCTTACCCTAAACCCAAACCTAACCCTAACCCTAACCCTAACCTGACTGATAACATGTAAAATTAAACGATAAAAAAGTCATGTCATAGGTGCATGACTTTAACCCTACCCTTCTCCATATCCTAACCCTAACCCTTACCCTAATCCTAACCCTAAACCCAACCCTAACCCTAACGCTAACCTGACTGATAACATGTAAAATTAAACGATAAAAAAGTCATGTCATAGGTGCATGAATTTAACCCTACCCTTCACCTAATCCTAACCCTAACCCTAACCCTAATCCTGACCCTAAACCCAACCCTAACCCTAACCCTAACCCTAACCTGACTGATAACATGTAAAATTAAACGATAAAAAAGTCATGTCATAGGTGCATGAATTTAACCCTACCCTTCACCTAATCCTAACCCAAACCCTATCCATAATCCTAACCCTAAACCCAACCCTAACCCTAACCCTAACCCTACCCTGACTGATAACATGTAAAATTAAACGATAAAAAAGTCACGTCATAGGTGCATGAATTTAACCCTACCCTTCACCTAATCCTAACCCTAACCCTAACCCTAATCCTAACCCTAAACCCAACCCTAACCCTAACCCTAACCCTTACCTGACTGATAACATGTAAAATTAAACGATAAAAAAGTCATGTCATAGGTGCATGAATTTAACCCTACCCTTCACCTTATCCGAACCCTAACCCTAACCCTAATCCTAACCCTAAACCCAACCCTAATCCTAACCCTAACCCTAACCTGACTGATAACATGTAAAATTAAACGATTAAACAGTCATGTCATAGGTGCATGAATTTAACCCTACCCTTCACCTAATCCTAACCCTAACCCTAACCCTAATCCTAACCCTAAACCCAACCCTAACCCTAACCCTAACCTTACTGATAAAATGTAAAATTAAACGAGTAAAAAGTCATGTCATAGGTGCATGAATTTAACCCTACCCTTCACCTAATCCTAACCCTAACACTAACCCTAATCCTAAACCTATACCCAACCCTAACCCTAACCCTAACCCTAACCTGACTGATAACATGTAAAATTAAACGATTAAAAAGTCATGTCATAGGTGCATGAATTTAACCCTACCTTTCACCTTATCCTAACCCTAACGCTAACCCTAATCCTTACCCTAAACCCAACCCTAACCCTAACCCTAACCCTAACCTGACTGATAACATGTAAAATAATACGATAAAAAAGTCATGTCATAGGTGCATTAATTTAACCATACCCTTCACCTAATCCTAACCCTAACCCTAATCCTAATCCGAAAACCAACCCTAACCCTAAGCCTAACCCTTACCTGACTGATAACATGTAAAATTAAACGATAAAAAAGTCATTTCATAGGTTCATTAATTTAACCCTACCCTTCACCTAATCCTAACCCTAACCCTAATCCTAACCCTAAACCCAACCCTAACCCTAAAAATAACCCTAACCTGACTGATAACATATAAAATTAAACGATTAAAAACTCATGTCATAGGTGTATGAATTTAACCCTACACTTTACCTAATCCTAACCCTAACCCTAACCCTAATCCTAACCCTAAACCCAACCCTAACCCTAACCCTAACCCTAACCTGACTGATAACATGTAAAATGAAACGATAAAAAAGTCATGTCATAGGTGCATGAATTTAACACTACCCTTAACCTAATCCTAACCCTAACCCTAATCCTAACCCTAAACGCAACCCTAACCCTAACACTAACCCTAACCTGACTGATAACATGTAAAATTAAATTATTAAAACGTCATGTCATAGGTGCATGAATTTAACCCTACCCTTCACCTAATCCTAACCCTAACCCTAGCCCTAATCCAAACCCTAAACCCAACCCTAACCCTAACCCTAACACTAACCTGACTGACCCCATGTAAAATTAAACGATAGACAAGTCATGTCATAGGTGCATGAATTTAACCCTACCCTTCACCTAATCCTAACCATAACCCTAACACTAATCCTAACCCCAAACCCAACCCTTACCCTAAGCCTAACCCTAACCTGACTGATAACATGTAAAACTAAACCATAAAAAAGTCATGTCATAGGTGCAGTAATTTAACCACACCCTTCACCTAATTCTTACCCTAACCCTAACCCTAATCCTAAACCCAAACCCAACCCTAACCCTAAGCCTAACCCTTACCTGACTGATAACATGTAAAATTAAACGATTAAAAAGTCATGTTATAGGTGCATGAAATTAACCCTACCGTTAACCTAACCCTAAACCTAACCCTCACCCTAATCCTAACCCTAAACCCAACTCTAACCCAAACCCTAACCTGACTGATAACATGTAAAATTAAACGATAAAAAAGTCATGGCATAGGCGCATGAATTTAACCCTACCCTTCACCTAATCCTAACCCTAACCCTAACCCTAATCCTAACCCTAAACCCAACCCTAACCCTAACCCTATCCTGACTGATAACATGTAAAATTAAACGATAAAAAAGTCATGTCATAGGTGCATGAATTTAACCCTACCATTCACCTAATCCTAACCCTAACCCTAACCCTAACCCTAATCCTAACCCTAAACCCAACCCTAACCCTAACCCTAACCCTAACCTGACTGATAACATGTAAAATTAAACGATAAAAAAGTCATGTCATAGGTGCATGAATTTAACCCTACCCTTCACCTAATCCTAACCCTAACCCTAACCCTAATCCTAACCCTAAACCCAACCCGAACCCTAACGCTAACCCTAACCTGACTGATAACATGTAAAATTAAACCATAAAAAAGTCATGTCATAGGTGCACTAATTTAACCCTACCCTTAACCTAATCCTAACCCTTACCCTAACACTAATCCTAACCCTAAACCCATCCCTAACCCTAAGCCTTACCCTAACCTTACTGATAACATGTAAAATTAAACGATTAAAAAGTCATGTCATAGGTGCATGAATTTAACCTACACTTTACCCAACCCTAACCCTAACCCTAACCCTAACCTGACTGATAACATGTAAAATTAAACGATAAAAAAGTCATTTCATAGGTTTGTGAATTTAACCCTACCCTTCACCTAATCCTAACCCTAACCCTAATCCTAACCCTAAACCCAACCCTAACCCTAACCCTAACCCTAACCTGCCTGATAACATGTAAAATGAAACGATAAAAAAGTCATGTCTAAGATGCATTAATTTAACCCTACCCTTCACCTAATCCTAACCCTAACCCTAACCCTAATCCCAACTCTAAACCCAAGCCTAACCCTAAGCCTAACCCTAACCTGACTGATAACATGTAAAATTAAACGATACAAAAGTCATGTCATAGGTGCATGAATTTAACCCTACCCTTCACCTAATCCTAACCCTAACCCTAACCCTAATCCCAACTCTAAACCCAAGCCTAACCCTAAGCCTAACCCTAACCTGACTGATAACATGTAAAATTAAAAGATTAAAAAGTCATGTCATAGGTGCATCAATTTAACCCTACACTTTAACCAACCCTAACCCTAACCCTAACCTGACTGATAACATGTAAAATTAAACGATAAAGCAGTCATTTCATAGGTTCATGAATTTAACCCTACCTTTCACCTAATCCTAACCCTAACCCTAATCCTAACCCTAAACCCAACCCTAACCCTAACCCTAACCCTAACCTGACTGATAACATATAAAATTAAACGATTAAAAACTCATGTCATAGGTGCATGAATTTAACCCTACCCTTCACCTAATCCTAACCCTAACCTTAACTCTAATCCTAACCCAAAACCCAACCCTAAGTCTAAACCTAACCTTAACCTGACTGATAACATGTAAAATTAAACGATAAAAAAGTCATGTCATAGGTGTATTAATTTAACCCTACCCTTCACCTAATCCTAACCCTAACCCTAACCCTAATCCTACCCCTAAACCCAACCCTAACCCTAACGCTAACCTGACTGATAACATGTAAAATTAAACGATAAAAAAGTCATGTCATAGGTGCATGAATTTAACCCTACCCTTCACCTAATCCGTACCCTCACCCTAACCCTACTCCTAACCCTAAACCCAACCCTAACCCTAACCCTAACGCTAACACTAACCTGACTGATAACATGTAAAATTAAACGATAAAAAAGTCATGTCATAGGTGCATTAATTTAACCCTACACTTCACCTAATCCTAACCCTAACACTAACCGTAATCCTGACCCCATACCCAACCCTTACCCTAACCCTAACCCTAACCCTAACCCTAACCTGACTGATACCATGTAAAATTAAACGATTAAAAAGTCATGTCATAGGTGCATGAATTTAACCCTACCCTTCACCTAATCCTACCCCTAACCCTAACCCTAATCCGAACCCTAACCCTTTCCCTTATCCTAACCCTAAACCTAATCCTAACCCTAACCCGTACCCTCATCCTTACCCTAAACCCAACCCTAACCCAAACGCTAACCTGACTGATAACATGTAAAATTAAACGATAAAAAAGTCATGTCATAGGTGCATGAATTTAACCCTACCCTTCACCTAATCCCAACCCTAACCCTAACCCTAATCCTAACCCTAAACCTAATCCTAACCCTAACCCTTACCCTAATCCTAACCCCAAACCCAACCCTAACCCTAACGCTAACCTGACTGATAACATGTAAAATTAAACGATAAAAAAGTCATGTCATAGGTGCATGAATTTAACCCTACCCTTCACCTAATCCTAACCCTAACCCTAACCCTACTCCTAACCCTAAACCCAACCCTAACCCTAACCCTTACCCTAACCTGACTTATACCATGTAAAATTAAACGATTAAAAAGTCATGTCATAGGTGCATGAATTTAACCCTACCCTTCACCTAATCCTAACCCTAACCCTAACCCTACTCCTAACCCTAAACCCAACCCTAACGCTAACGCTAACCCTAACCTGACTGATAACATGTAAAATTAAACGATAAAAAAGTCATGTCATAGGTGCATTAATTTAACCCTACCCTTCACCTAATCCTAACCCTAACACTAACCCTAATCCTAACCCTATACCCAACCCTAACCCTAACCCTAACCCTAACCTGACTGATAACATGTAAAATTAAACGATTAAAAAGTCATGTTATAGGTGCATGAATTTAACCCTACCCTTCACCTAATCCTAACCCTAACCCTAACCCTAATCCTAAACCTAAACCCAACCCTAACCCTAACCCTAACCCTAACCTTATTGATAAAATGTAAAATTAAATGATTAAAAAGTCATGTCATAGGTGCATGAATTTAACCCTACCCTTCACCTAATCCTAAACCTAACCCAAAGCCTAATCCTAACCCTAAACCCAACCCTAACCCTAACCCTAACCCTAACCTGACTGATAACATGTAAAATGAAACGATTAAAAAGTCATGTCATAGGTGCAGGAATTTAACCCTACCTTTAACCTAATCCTAACCCTAACGCTAACCCTAATCCTAACCCTAAACCCAACCCTAACCCTAACCCCAACCCTAACCTGACTGATAACATGTAAAATTAAACGAGAAAAAGTCATGTCATAGGTGCATGAATTTAAACCTACCCTTCACCTAATCCTAACCCTAACCCTAACCCTAATCCTAACCCTAAAACCAACCCTAACCCTAAGCCTAACCCTTACCTGACTGATAAACTGTAAAATTAAACGATTAAAAAGTCATGTCATAGGTGCATGAATTTAACCCTACCCTTCACCTCATCCTAACCCTCACCCTAACCCTAATCCTGACCCTAAACCCAACCCTAACCATAACCCTAACCCTAACCTGACTGATAACATGTAAAATTAAACGATAAAAAAGTCATGTCATAGGTGCATGAATTTAACCCTACCCTTCACCTAATCCTAACCCTAACCCTAACCCTAAACCTAACCCTAAACCCAAGCCTAACCCTAACCCTAACCCTAACCTGACTGATAACATGTAAAATTAAACGATAAAAAAGTCATGTCATAGGTGCATGAATTTAACCCTACCCTTCACCTAATCCTAACCCTAACCCTAACCCTAATCCTAACCCTAAACCCAACCCTAACCCTAACGCTAACCCTAACCTGACTGATAACATGTAAAATTAAACGATAAAAAAAGTCATGTCATAGGTGCATGAATTTAACCCTACCCTTCACCTAATCTTAACCCTTACCCTAACCCTAATCCTAACCCTAAACCCAACCCTAACCCTAAGCCTAACCCTAACCTGACTGATAACATGTAAAATTAAACGATAAAAAAGTCATGTCATAGGTGCATGAATTTAACCCTACACTTTACCCAACCCTAACCCTAACCCTAATCTCACTGATAACATGTAAAATTAACCGATAAAAAAGTCATTTATTAGGATCAAGAATTTAACCCTACCCTTCACCTAATCCTAACCCTAACCCTATTCCTAACCCTAAACCAAACACTAACCCTAACCCTAACCTTAACCTGACTGATAACATATAAAATTAAACGATTAAAAACTCATGTCATAGGTGCATGAATTTAACCCTACCCTTCACCTAATCCTAACCCTAACCCTAACTCTAATCCTAACCTTAAACCCAACCCTAATCCTAAACCTAACCTTAACCTGACTGATAACATGTAAAAGTAAACGATAAAACAGTCATGTCATAGGTGCATGAATTTAACCCTACCCTTCACCTAAACCTAACCCTAACCCTAAAGCTAATCCTAACCCTAAACCCAACACAAACCCTAACGCTAACCTGACTGATAACACGTAAAATTAAACGATAAAAAAGTCATGTCATAGGTGCATGAATTTAACCCTACCCTTCACCTAATCCTAACCCTATCCCTAACCCTATTCCTAACCCTAAACCCAACCCTAACCCTAACCCTAACCTGACTGATAACATGTAAAATTAAACGATTAAAAAGTCATGTCATAGGTGCATGAATTTAACCCTACCCTTCACCTAATCCTAACCCTAACCCTAAGCCTAATCCTAACCCTAAACCCAACCCTAACCCTAACCCTAACCCTAACCTGACTGATAACATGTAAAATAAAACGATTAAAAAGTCATGTCATAGGTGCATGAATTTAACCCTACCCTTCACCTAATCCTAACCCTAACCCTAACCCTAATCCTAACCCTAAACCCAACCCTAACCCCAACCCTAACCCTTACCTGACTGATAACATGTAAAATCAAACGATTAAAAAGTCATGTCATAGGTGCATGAATTTAACCCTACCCTTCACCTAATCCTAACCCTAACCCTAACTCTAATCCTAACCCTAAACCCAACCCTAACCCTAACACTTACACTAACCTGACTGATAACATGTAAAATTTAACGATTAAAAAGTCATGTCATAGGTGCATGAATTTAACCCTACCCTTCACCTAATCCTAACCCTAACCCTAACCCTAATCCTAACCCTAAACCCAACCCTAACCCTAACGCTAACCCTAACCTGACTTATACCATGTAAAATTAAACGATCAAATAGTCATGTCATAGGTGCATGAATTTAACTCTACCCTTCACCTTATCCTAACCATAACCCTAACCCTAATCCTAACCCTACACCCAACCCTAAACCTAACCCTAACCCTAACATGACTGATTACATGTAAAATTAAACATTAAAAAAGTCATGTTATACGTGCATGAATTTAACCCTACCCTTCACCTAATCCTAACCCCAACCCTAACACTAATCCTAACCCTTAACCCAACCCTAATCCAAACCCTTACCCTAACCTGACTGATAACATGTAAAATTAAACGATAAAAAAGTCATTTCATAGGTGCATGAATTTAACCCTACCCTTCACCTAATACTAACCCTAACCCTTACCATAATCCTAGCCCTAAACCCAACCCTAACCCTAACCCTAACCCTAACCTGACTGATAACATGCAAAATTAAACGATAAAACAGTGATGTCATAGGTGCAGGAATTAAACCCTACCCTTCACCTAATCCTAACCCTAACCCTAACCCTAATCCTAACCCTAAACCCAACCCTAATCATGACCCTAACCCTAACCTGACTGATAACATGTAAAATTAAACGATTAAAAAGTCATGTCATAGGTGCATGAATTTAACCCTACCCTTCACCTAATCCTAACCCTAACCCTAACCCTAATCCTAACCCTAAACCCAACCCTAACCATGACCGTAACCCTAACATGACTGATAACATGTAAAATTAAACGATTAAAAAGTCATGTCATAGGTGCATGAATTTTACCCTACCCTTCACCTTGTACTAACCCTAACCCTAACCCTAATCCTAACCCTAAACCAAACCCTAACCCTAACCCTACCCCTAACCTGACTGATAACATGTAAAATTAAACGATAAAAAAGTCATGTCATAGGTGCATGAATTTTACCCTACCCTCCACCTAATCCTTACCCTTATCCTAACCCTAATCCTAACCCTAAACTCAAACCTAACCCTAACCCTAACCTGACCGATAACATGTAAAATTAAACGATATAAAAGTCATGTACTAGGTGCATGAATTTAACCCTACCCTTCACCTAATCCTAACCCCAACCCTAACCCTAATCTTAACCCTAAACCCAACCCTTACCCTAACGCTAACCTGACTGATAACATGTAAAATTAAACGATAAAAAAGGCATGTCATAGGTGCATGAATTTAACCCTACCCTTCACCTAATCCTAACCCTAAACCTAACCCTAATACTAACCCTAAACCCAACGCTAACCCTAACCCTAACCCTAACCTGACTGATAACATGTAAAATTAAACGATAAAAAAGTCATGTCATAGGTGCATGAATTTAACCCTACCCTTCACCTAATCCTAACCCCAACCCTAACCCTAATCCTAACCCTAAACCCAACCCTAACCCTAACCCTAACCCTAACCGGACTGATAACATGTAAAATTAAACGATAAAAAAGGCATGTCATAGGTGCATGAATTTAACCCTACCCTTCACCTAATCCTAACCCTAACCCTAACCCTACTCCTAACCCTAAACCCAACCCTAACCCTAACCCTAACCTGACTGATAACATGTAAAATTAAATGATGAAAAAGTCATGTCATAGGTGCATCAATTTAACCCTACCCTTCACCTAATACTAACCCTAACCCTAAGCCTAATCCTAACCCTAAACCCAACCCTAACCCTAACCCTACCCCTAACCTGACTGATAACATGTAAAATTAAACGATTAAAAAGTCATGTCATAGGTGCATGAATTTAACCCTACCCTTCACCTAATCCTAACCCTAACCCTAACCCTAATCCTCACCCTAAACCCAACCCTAACCCTACACCAAACCCTAACCCTAACCCTAACCCTAACCTGACTGATAACATGTAAAATTAAACGATAAAAAAGTCATGTCATAGGTGCATGCATTTAACCCTACCCTTCACCTAATCCTAACCCTAACCCTAACCCTAATCCTAACCCTAAACCCAACACTAACCCTAACCCTAACCCTAACCTGACTGATAACATGTACAATTAAATGATTAAAAAGTCATGTCATAGGTGCATGAATTTAACCCTACCCTTAAACTATTCCTAACCCTAACTCTAACCCTAATACGAACCCTAAACCACACCCTAACCCTAACCCTAACCTGACTGATAACATGTAAAATTAAATGATGAAAAAGTCATGTCATAGGGGCATGAATTTAACCCTACCCTTCACCTAATGCTAACCCTAACCCTAACCCTAATCCTAACCCTAAACCCAACCCTAACCCTAACCCTAACCCTAACCTGACTGATAACATGTAAAATTAAACGTTTAAAAAGTCATCTCATAGGTGCATGAATTTAACCCTACCCTTAACCTAATCCTAACCTTAACCCTAATCCTAACCCTAAACCCAACCCTAAACCTAAACCTAACCCTAACCTGGCTGATTACATGTAAAATTAAACGATAAAACAGTCATGTAATAGGTGCATGAATTTAACCCTACCCTTCACCTTATCCTAACCCTAACCCTAACCCTAATCCTAACCCTAAACCCAACCCTTACCCTAACCCTAACCCTAACCTGACTGATAACATGTAAAATTAAACGATAAAAAAGTCATGTCATAGGTGCATGAATTTAACCCTACCCTTCACCTAATCCTAACCCTAACCCTAACCCTAATCCTAACCCTAAACCCAACCCTAACCATGACCCTAACCCTAACCTGACTGGTAACATGGAAAATCAAACGATTAAAAAGTCATGTCATAGATGCATGAATTTAACCCTACCCTTCACCTAATCCTTACCCTAACCCTAAACCGAATCCTAACCCTAAACCCAACCCTAACCCTAACCCTAAACCTAACCTGACTGATAACATGTAAAATTTAACGATTAAAAAGTCATGTCATAGGTGCATGAATTTAACCCTACCCTTCACCTAATCCTAACCCTAACCCTAACCCTAATCCTAACCCTAAACCCAACCCTAACCATGACCCTAACCCTAACCTGACTTAAACATGTAAAATTAAACGATTAAAAAGTCATGTCATAGTTGCATGAATTTAACCCTACCCTTCACCTAATCCTAACCCCAACCCTGACTCTAATCCTAACCCTAAACCCAACCATAACCCTAACCCTAACCCTAACCTGACTGATAACATGTAAAATTAAACGATTAAAAAGTCATGTCATAGTTGCATGAATTTAACCCTACCCTTCACCTAATCCTAACCCTAACCCTAACCCTAATCCTAACCCTAAACCCAACCCTAACCATGACCCTAACCCTAACCTGACTGATAACATGTAAAATTAAACGATAAAAAAGTCATGTCATAGTTGCATGAATTTAACCCTACCCTTCACCTAATCATAACCCTATCCCTAACCCTAATCCTAACCCTAAACCACACCCTAACACTAACCCTAACCTGACGGATAACATGTAAAATTAAATGATAAAAAAGTCATGTCATAGGTGCATGAATTTAACCCTACCCTTCACCTAATACAAACCCTAAACCTAACCCTAATCCTAACCCTAAACCCAACCCTAACCCTAACCCTAACCTGACTGATAACATGTAAAATGAAACGATTAAAAGTCATGTCATAGGTGCATGAATTTAACCCTACCCTTCACCTAATCCTAACCCTAACCCTAACCCTAATCCTAACCCTACACCCAACCCTAAACCTAACCCTAACCCTTACCTGACTGATAACATGTAAAATAAAATGATAAAAAAGTCATTTCATAGGTGCATGAATTTAACCCTACCCTGCACCTAATCCTAACCCTAACCCTAACCCTAATCCTAACCCTAAACCAAACCCTATCCCTAACCCTAACTCTAACCTGACTGATAACATGTAAAATTAAACGATTAAAAAGTCATGTCACAGGTGCATGAATTTAACCCTACCCTTCACCTAATCCTAACCCCAACCCTTCACCTAATCCTAACCCTAAACCCAACCCTAACCCTAACCCTAACCCTAACCTGACTGATAACATGTAAAATTAAACGATAAAAAAGTCATGTCATAGGTGCATGACTTTAATCCTACCCTTTACCTAATCCTAACCCTAACCCTAACCCTACTCCTAACCCTAAACCCAACCCTAACCCTAACCCTAACCCTAACCTGACTTAAACATGTAAAATTAAACGATTAAAAATTCATGTCATAGGTGCATGAATTTAACCCTACCCTTCACCTAATCCTAACCCTAACCCTAAGCCAAATCCTAACCCTAAACCCAACCCTAACCCTAACCCTAACCCTAACCTGACTGATAACATGTAAAATTAAACGATTAAAAAGTCATGTCATAGGTGCATGAATTTAACCCTACCCTTCACCTAATCCTAACCCTAACCCTAACCCAAATCCTAACCCTAAACCCAACCCTAACCCTAACCCTAACCCTAACCTGACTGATAACATGTAAAATTAAACGATAAAAAAGTCATGTCATAGGTGCATGAATTTAACCCTACCCTTCACCTAATCCTAACCCTAACCCTAACCCTAATACTAACCCTAAACCCAACCCTAACCCTAACCCTAACCCAAACCTGACTGATAACATGTAAAATTAAACGATTAAAAAGTCATGTCATAGGCGCATGAATTTAACCCTACCCTTCACCTGATCCTAACACTAACCCTAACCCTAATCCTAACCCTAAACCCAACCCTAACCCTAACCCTAACCCTAACCTGACTGATAACATGTAAAATTAAACGATGAAAAAGTCATGTCATAGGCGCATGAATTTAACCCTACTCTTCACCTAATCCTAACCCTAACCCTAACCCTAATCCTTACCCTAAACCCCACCCTAAACCTAACCCTAACCCTAACCTGACTGATAACATGTAAAATTAAACGATAAAACAGTCATGTCATAGTTGCATGAATTTAACCCTACCCTTCACCTAATCCTAACCCTACCCCTAACCCTAATCCTAACCCTAAACCCAACCCTAACCATGACCCTAACCCTAACCTGACTGATAACATGTAAAATTAAACGATAAAAAAGTCCTGTCATAGTTGCATGAATTTAACCCTACACTTCACCTAATCCTTACCCTAACCCTAACCCTAATCCTAACCCTAAACCTAACCCTAACCCTAACCCTAACCTGACTGATAACATGTAAAATTAAACGATTAAACAGTCATGTCATAGGGGCATGAATTTAACCCTACCCTTCAACTAATCCTAACCCTAACCCTAACCCTAATCCTTACCCTCAACCCAACCCTAAACCTAACCCTAACCCTAACCTGACTGATAACATGTAAAATAAAATGATAAAAAAGTCATTTCATAGGTGAATGAATTTAACCCTACCCTTCACCTAATCCTAACCCTAACCCTAACCCTTATCCTAACCCTAAACCCAACCCTATCCCTAACCCTAACCCTAACCTGACTGATAACATGTAAAATGAAACGATAAAAAAGTCATGTAATAGGTGCATGAATTTAACCCTACCCTTCACCTAATCCTAACCCTAACCCTAACCCTAATCCTAACCCTAAACCCAACCCTAAACCTAACCCTAACCTGACTGATAACATGTAAAATTAAACGATAAAAAAGTCATGTCATAGGTTCATGAATTTAACCCTACCCTTCACCTAATCCTAACCCTAACCCTAACCCTAATCCTAACCCTAAACCCAACCCTTACCCTAACCCTAAACCTAACCTGACTGATAACATGTAAAATTAACCGATTAAAAAGTCATGTCATAGGTGCATGAATTTAACCCTACCCTTCACCTAATCCTAACCCTAACCCTAACCCTAATCCTAACCCTAAACCCAACCCTAACCCTAACCCTAACCTGACTGATAACATTTAAAATTAAACGATAAAAAAGTCATATCATAGGTGCATGCATTTAACCCTACCCTTCACCTAATCCTAACCCTAACCCTAACCCTAATCCTAATCCTAAACCCAACCCTAACCCTAACCTGACTGATAACATGTAAAATTAAACGATTAAAAAAGTCATTTCATAGGTTCATGAATTTTACCCTACCCTTCATCTAATCCTAATCCTAACCCTAACCCTAATCCTAACCCTAAACCCAACCCTTAACCTAACCCTAACCTGACTGATAACATGTAAAATTAAACGATAAAAAAGTCATGTCATAGGTTCATGAATTTAACCCTACCCTTCACCTAATCCTAACCCTAACCCTAACCCTAATCCTAACCCAAAACACAACCCTTACCCTAACCCTAACCCTAACCTGACTGATAACATGTAAAATTAAACGATTGAAAAGTTATGTCATAGGTGCATGAATTTAACTCTACCCTTCACCTAATCCTAACCCTAACCCTAACCCTAATCCCAACCCTAAACCCAACCCTAACCCTAACCCTAACCCTTACCTGACTGATAACATGTAAAATTAAACGATAAAAAAGTAATTTCATAGGTGCATGAATTTAACCCTACCCTTCACCTAATCCTAACCCTAACCCTAACCCTAATCCTAACCCTAAACCCAACCCTAACCCTAACCTGACTGATAACATGTAAAATTAAAACATTAAAAGTCATGTCATAGGTGCATGAATTTAACCCTACCCTTCACCTAATCCTCACCCTAACCCTAACCCTAACCCTAATCCTAACCCTAAACCCAACCCTAACCCTAACCCTAACCACAACCTGACTGATAACATGTAAAATTAAACGATAAAAAAGTCATTTCATAGGTTCATGAAGTTAACCCTACCCTTCACCTAATCCTAACCCTAACCTTAACCCTAATCCTAACCCTAAACCCAACCCTACACCTAACCCTAACCCTAACCTGACTGATAACATGTAAAATTAAACGATAAAAACGTCATTTCATAGGTTCATGAATGCAACCCTACCCTTCACCTAATCCTAACCCTAACCCTAACCCTTATCCTAACCCTACACAACCCTAACCCTAACCCTAACCCTAACCTGACTGATAACATGTAAAATAAAACGATTAAAAAGTCATGTCATAGGTGCATGAATTTAACCCTACCCTTCACCTAATCCTAACCCTAACCCTAACCCTAATCCTAACCCTAAACCCAACCCTAACCCTAACCCTAACCCTAACCTGACGAATAACATGTAAAATTAAACGATAAAAAAGTCATTTCATAGGGGCATGAATTTAACCCTTCCCTTCACCTTATCCTAACCCTAACCCTAACCCTAATCCTAAACCTAAACCCAACCCTAACCCTAACCCTAACCTGACTGATAACATGTAAAATTAAACGATTAAAAAGTCATGTCATAGGTGCATGAATTTAACCCTACCCTTCACCTAATCCTAACCATAACCCTAACCCTAATCCTAAACCTAAACCCAACCCTAACCCTAACCGAAGCCCTAACCTTACTGATAACATGTAAAATTAAATGATTAAAAAGTCATGTCATAGGTGCATGAATTTAACCCTACCCTTCACCTAATCCTAACCATAACCCTAACCCTAATCCTAACCCTAAACCGCACCCTAACCCTAACCATAACCCTAGCCTGACTAAAAACATGTAAAATTAAAGGATAAAAAAGTCATGTCATAGGTGCATGAATTTAACCCTACCCTTCACCTAATCCTAACCCTAACCCTAATCCTAACCCTAAACCCAAACCTAACCCTAACCCTAACCCTAAACCTAACCCTAATCCTAACCCTAAACCCAACCCTAACCCTAACCCTAACCTGACTGATAACATGTAAAATAAAACGATAAAAAAGTCATTTCATAGGTTCATGAATTTAACCCTACCCTTCACCTAATCCTAACCCTAACCCTAACCCTAATCCTAACCCTAAACCCAACCCTAACTCTAACCCTTACCCTAACCTGACTGATAACATGTAAAATTAAACGATTAAAAAGTTATGTCATAGGTGCATGAATTGAACCCTACCCTTCACCTAATCCTAACCCTAACCCTAACCCTAATCCTAACCCTTAACCCAACCCTAACCCTAACCCTCACCCTTACCTGAGTGATAACATGTAAAATTGAACGATTAAAAAGTCATTTAATAGGTGCATGAATTTAACCCTACCCTTCACCTAATCCTAACCCTAACCCTAACCCTAATCCTAATCCTAAACCCAACCCTAACCCTAACCCTAACCCTAACCTGACTGATAACATGTAAAATTAAACGATTAAAAAGTCATGTCATAGGTGCATGAATTTAACCCTACCCGTCACCTAATCCTAACCCTAACCCTAACCCTAATCCTAACCCTAAACCCAACCCTAACCCTAACCCTAACCCTTACCTGACTGATACCATGTAAAATTAAATGATAAAAAAATCATGTAATAGGTGCATTAATTTAACCCTACCCTTCACATAATCCTAACCCTAACGCTAACCCTAATCCTAACCCTAAACCCAACCCTAACCCACACCCTAACCCTAACCCTAACCTGACTGATAACATGTAAAATTAAATGATTAAAAAGTCATGTCATAGGTGCATGAATTTAACCCTACCCTTCACCTAATCCTAACCCTAACCCTAACCCTAACCCTAACCCTAATCCTAACCCTAAACCCAACCCCAACCCTAATCCCTAACCCTAACCTGACTGATTACATGTAAAATTAACCGATTAAAAAGTCATGTCATAGGTGCATGAATTTTACCCTACCCTTCACCTAATCCTAACCCTCACACTAACCATAATCCTAACCCTAAACCCAACCCTAACCCTAAGCCTGACCCTAACCTGACGGATAACATGTAAAATTAAACGATTAAAAAGTCATGTCATAGGTGCATGAATTTAACCCTACCCTTCACCTAATCCTAACCCTTACCCTAACCCTAATCCTAACCCTAAACCCAACCCTAACCCTAACCCTAACCAAACTGAAAACATGTAAAATTAAACGATAAAAAAGTCATGTCATAGGTGTATGAATTTAACCCTACCCTTCACCTAATCCTAACCCTAACCCTAACCCTAATCCTAACCCTAAACCCAACCCTAACCATAACCTACCCCTAACCCTAACCTGACTGATAACATGTACAATAAAATGATAAAAAAGTCATGTCATGGGTGCATGAATTTAACCCTACCCTTCACCTAATCCTAACCCTAACCCTAACCTCAATCCTAACCCTAAACCCAACCCTAACCCTAACGCTAACCCTAACCTGACTGATAACATGTAAAATTAAACAATAAAAAAGTCATGTCATAGGTGCATGAATTTAACCCTACCCTTCACCTAATACTAACCCTTACCCTAACCCTAATCCTAACCCTAAACCCAACCCTAACCCTAACCCTAACCCTAACCTGACTGATAACATGTAAAATTAAACGATTAAAAAGTCATGTCATAGGTGCATGAATTTAACCCTACCCTTCACCTAATCCTAACACTAACCCTAACCCTAATCCTAACCCTAAACCCAACCCTAACCCTAAGCCTAACCCTAACCTGACTGATAACATGTAAAATTAAACGATAAAAAAGTCATGTCATAGGTGCATGAATTTAACCCAACCCTTCACCTAATCCTAACCCTAACCCTAACACTAATCCTTACCCTAAACCCAACCCTAACTCTAACCCTTACCCTAACTTGACTGATAACATGTAAAATTAAACGATAAAAAAGTCATGTCATAGGTGCATGAATTTAACCCTACCCTTCACCTAATCCTAACCCTAACCCTAACCCTAATCCTAACCCTAAACCCAACCCTAACCCTAAGCCTAACCCTAACCTGACTGATAACATGTAAAATTAAAAGATTAAAAAGTCATGTCATAGGTGCATGAATTTAACCCTACCCTTCACCTAATCCTAACCCTAACCCTAACCCTAATCCTAACCCTAACCTTACTGATAACATGTAAAATTAAACAATATAAAAGTCATGTCATAGGTGCATGAATTTAACCCTACCCTTCACCTAGTCCTAACCCTAACCCTAATCCTAATCCTAACCCTAAACCCAACCCTAACCCTAAGCCTAACCCTAACCTGACTGATAACATGTAAAATTAAAAGATTAAAAAGTCATGTCATAGGTGCATGAATTTAACCCTACCCTTCACCTAATCCTAACCCTAACCCTAACCCTAATCCTAACCCTAAACCCAACCCTTACCATAACCTACCCCTAACCCTAACCTGACTGATAACATGTAAAATTAAACGATAAAAAAGTCATGTCAGGGGTGCATGAATTTAACCCTACCCTTCACCTAATCCTAACCCTAACCCTAACCTCAATCCTAACCCTAAACCCAACCATTACCCTAACGCTAACCCTAACCTGATTGATAACATGTAAAATTAAACAATAAAAAAGTCATGTCATAGGTGCATGAATTTAACCCTACCCTTCACCTAATACTAACCCTTACCCTAACCCTAATCCTACCCCTAAACCCAACCCTAACCCTAAGCCTAACCCTAACCTGACTGATTACATGTAAAATTAAACGATTAAAAAGTCATATCATAGGTGCATGAATTTAACCCTACCCTTCACCAAATCCTAACCCTAACCCTAACCCTAATCCTAACCCTTAACCCAACCCTAACCCTAACCCTAACCCTAACCTGACTGATAACATGTAAAATTAAACGATAAAAAAGTCATTTTATAGGTTCATGATTTTAACCCTACCCTTCACCTAATCCTAACCCTAACCCTAACCCTAATCCTAACCCTAAACCCAACCCTAACCCTAAGCCTCACCCTAACCTGACGGATAACATGTAAAATTAAACGATTAAAAAGTCATGTAATAGGTGCATGAATTTAACCCTACCCTTCACCTAATCCTAACCCTTACCCTAACACTAATCCTAACCCTAAACCCAACCCTAACCCTAACCCTAACCCTAACCTGACTGATAACATGTAAAATTAAACAATAAAAAAGTCATGTCATAGGTGCATGAATTAAACCCTACCCTTCACCTAATCCTAACCCTAACCCTAACCCTAATCCTAACCCTAAACCCAACCCTAACCCTAACCCTAACCCTAACCTGACTGATAACATGTAAAATTAAGCAATAAAAAAGTCATTTCATAGGTTCATGAATTTAACCCTACCCTTCACCTAATCCTAACCCTAACCCTAACCCTAATCCTTCCCCTTAACCCAACCCTAAACCTAAACCTAACCCTAACTTGACTGATAACATGTAAAATTTAACGATAAAAAAGTCATGTCATAGGTTCATGAATTTAACCCTACCCTTCACCTAATCCGAACCCTGACCCTACCCTCAATCCTAACCCTAAACCCAACCCTAACCCTAACACTAACCTGACTGATAACATGTAAAATTAAATGATTAAAAAGTCAGGTCATAGGTGCATGAATTTAACCCTTCCCTCAACCTAATCCTGATCTTAAACCCAACCCTAACCCAAACCCTAACCCTAATCTGACTGATAACATGTAAAATTAAACGATAAAAATGTCATGTTATAGGTGCATGAATTTAACCCTACCCTTCACCTAATCCTAACCCTAACCCTAACCCTAATCCTAACCCTAAACCCAACCCTAACCCTAACCCTAACCCTGACCTGACTGATAACATGTAAAATTAAACGATTAAAAAGTCATGTCATAGGTGCATGAATTTAACCCTACCCTTCACCTAATCCTAACCCTAACCCTAACCCTTATCCTAACCCTACACCCAACCCTAACCCTAACCCTAACCCTAACCTGACTGATAACATGTAAAATTAAATGATATAAAAGTCATGTCATAGGTGCATGAATTTAACCCCACCCTTCACTTAATCCTAACCTAACCCTAACCCTAATCCTACCCCTAAACCAAACCCTAACCCTAACCCTAACCCTAACCTGACTGATAACATGTAAAATTAAATGATTAAAATGTCATATCATAGGTGCATGAATTTAACCCTACCCTTCACCAAATCCTAACCCTAACCCTAACCCTAATCCTTACCCTAAACCCAAGCCTAACCCTAACCCTAACCCTAACCTGACTGATAACATGTAAAATTAAACGATAAAAAAGTCATTTCATAGGTTCATGAATTTAACCCTACCCTTCACCTAATCCTTACCCTAACCCTAACCCTAAGCCTCACCCTAACCTGACGGATAACATGTAAAATTAAACGATTAAAAAGTCATGTCATAGGTGCATGAATTTAACCCTACCCTTCACCTAATCCTAACCTTAACCCTAACACTAATCCTAACCCTAAACCCAACCCTAACCCTAACCCTAACCCTAACCTGACTGATAACATGTAAAATTAAACGATAAAAAAGTCATGTAATAGGTGCATGAATTAAACCCTACCCTTCACCTAATCCTAACCCTAACCCTAACCCTAATCCTAACCCTAAACCCAACCCTAACCCTAACCCTTACCCTAACCTGACTGATAACATGTAAAATTAAGCAATAAAAAATCATTTTATAGGTTCATGAATTTAACCCTACCCTTAACCTAATCCTAACCCTAACCCTAACCCTAATCCTTCCCCTAAACCCAACCCTAAACCTAAACCTATCCCTAACTTGACTGATAACATGTAAAATTAAACGATCAAAAAGTCATGTCATAGGTGCATGAATTTAACCCTACCCTTCACCTAATCCTAACCCTAACCCATACCCTAATACTAACCCTAAACACAACTCTAACCCTAACCCTAACCTGACTGATAACATGTAAAATTAAATGATTAAAAAGTCATGTAATAGGTGCATAAATTTAACCCTACCCTTCACCTAATCCTAACCCTAAACCCAACCCTAACCCTAACCCTAACCCTAACCTGACTGATAACATGTAAAATTAAACGATAAAAAAGTCATGTCATAGGTGTATGAATTTAACCCTACCCTTCACCTAATCCTAACCCTAACCTTAACACTGATCCTAACCCTAAAACCAACCCTAACCCTAACCCTAATGCTAACCTGACTGATAACATGTAAAATTAAACGATTAAAAAGTCGTGTCATAGGTGCATGAATTTAACCCTACCCTTCATCTAATCCTAACCGTCACCCTAACCCTAATCCTAACCCTAAACCCAACCCTAACCCTAACCCTTACCCTAACCTGACTGATAACCTGAAAATTAAACGATTAAAAAGTCATGTCATAGGTGCATGAATTTAACCCTACCCTTCACCTAATCCTAACCCTAACCCTAACCCTAATCCTAACCCTAAACCCAACCCTAACCCTAACCCTAATGCTAACCTGACTGATAACATGTAAAATTAAACGATTAAACAGTCATGTCATAGGTGCATGAATTTAACCCTACCCTTCACCTAATCCTAACCCTAACACTTAACCT
>NC_136527.1:59038165-59168165 GCF_053919585.1 Euprymna scolopes | reverse complement strand
AAGTCATGTCATAGGTGCATGAATTTAACCCTACCCCTCACCTAATCCTAACCCTAACCCTAATCCTAACCATAAACCCAACCCTAACCCTACCCCTAACCCTAACCTAACTGATAACATGTAAAATTAAATGATTACGAAGTCATTTCATAGGTGCATGAATTTAACCCTACCCTTCACCTAATCCTAACCCTAACCCTGACCCTAATCCTAACCCTAAACCCAACCCTAAACCTAACCCTAACCTGACTGATAACATGTAAAATTAAACGATGAAACAGTCATGTCATAGGTGCATTAATTTAACCCTACCCTTCACCTAATCCTAACACTCAGCCTAACCCTAATCCTAACCCTAAACCCAACCCTAACCCTAACCCTAACCCTAACCCTAACCTGACTGATAACATGTAAAATTAAATGATTACAAAGTCATTTCATAGGTGCATGAATTTAACCCTACCCTTCACCTAATCCTAACCCTAACCCTACCCCTAATCCTAACCCTAAACCCAACCCTAACCCTAACCCTAACCCTAACCTGACTGATAACATGTAAAATTTACTGATTAAAAAGTCATGTCATAGGTGCATGAATTTAACCCTACCCTTCACCTAATCCTAACCCTAACCCTAAGCCTAATCCTAACCCTAAACCCAACCCTAACCCTAACCCTAACCTGACTGATAACATGTAAAATTAAACGATTAAAAAGTCATGTCATAGGTGCATGAATTTAACCCTACCCTTCACCTAATCCTAACCCTAACCTTAACCCTAATCCTAACCCTAAACCCAACCCTAAACCTAACCGTAACCCTAACCTGACTGATAACATGTAAAATTGAACGATAAAAAGTCATGTCATAGGTGCATGAATTTAACCCTACCCTTCACCTAATCCTAACCCTAACCCTAACCCTAATCCTAACCCTAAACCCAACCTAACCCTAACCCTAACCCTAACCTGACTGATAACATGTAAAATCAAATGATTAAAAAGTCATTTCATAGGTGCATGAATTTAACCATGCCCTTCACCTAATCCTAACTCTAACCCTAACCCTAATCCTAACCCTAAACCAAACCCTAACCCTAACCCTAACCCTAACCCTAACCTGACTAATAACATGTAAAATTAAATGATTAAAAAGTAATGTCATAGGTTCATGAATTTAACCCTACCCTTCACCTAATCCTAACCCTAACCCTAACCCTAACCCTAATCCTAACCCTAAACCCAACCCTAACCCTAACCCTAACCCTAACCTGACTTATAACATGTAAAATTAAACGATTAAACAGTCATGTCATAAGTGCATGAATTTAACCCTACCCTTCACCTAATCCTAACCCTAACCCTAACCCTAACCCTAAACCCAACCCTAACCCTAACCCTAACCCTAACCTGACTGATAACATGTAAAATTAAACGATAAAAAAGTCATGTCATAGGTGCATGAATTTAACCCTACCCTTCACCTAATCCTAACCCTAACCCTAACCCTAATCCTAACCCTATACCCAACCCTAACCCTAACCCTAACCCTAACCTGACTGATAACATGTAAAATTAAACGATAAAAAAGTCATGTCATAGGTGCATGAATTTAACCCCACCCTTCACCTAATCCTAACCCTAAGCCTAACCCTAATCCTAACCCTAAACCCAACCCTAACCCTAACCCTAACCTGACTGATAACATGTAAAATTAAACGATTAAAAAGTCATGTCATAGGTGCTTGAATTTAACCCTACCCTTCACCTAATCCTAACCCTAACCTTAACCCTAATCCTAACCCTAAACCCAACCCTAAACCTAACCGTAACCCTAACCTGACTGATAACATGTAAAATTGAACGATAAAAAGTCATGTCATAGGTGCATGAATTTAACCCTACCATTCACCTAATCCTAACCCTAACCCTAACCCTAATCCTAACCCTAAACCCAACCCTAACCCTAACCCTATCCTGACTGATAACATGTAAAATTGAACGATTAAAAAGTCATGTCATAGGTGCAGGAATTAAACCCTACCCTTCACCTTATCCTAACCCTAACCCTAACCCTAATCCTAACCCTAAACCCAACCCTAGCCCTAACCCTAACCCTAACCTTACTGATAACATGTAAAATTAAATGATTAAAAAGTCATGTCATAGGTGCATTAATTTAACCCTACCCTTCACCTAATCCTAACCCTAACCCTAACCCTAATCCTAACCCTAAACCCAACCCTAACCCTAACCCTAACCCTAACCTGACTGATAACATGTAAAATTTAATGATTAAAAAGTCATGTCATAGGTGCATGAATTTAACCCTACCCTTCACCTAATCCTAACCCTAACCCTAACCCTAATCCTAACCCTAAACTCAACCCTAACCCTAACCCTAACCCTAACCTGACTGATAACATGTAAAATTAAATGATTAAAAAGTCATGTCATAGGTGCATGAATTTAACCCTACCCTTCACCTAATCCTAACCCTAACCCTAACCCTAATCCTAACCCTAAACCCAACCCTAACCCTAACCCTAACCCTAACCTGACTGATAACATGTAAAATTAAACGATTAAAAAGTCATGTCATAGGTGCATGAATTTAACCCTACCCTTCACCTAATCCTAACCCTAACCCTAACCCTAATCCTAACCCTAAACCCAACCCTAACCCTAACCCTAACCCTAACCTGACTGATAACATGTAAAATTAAATGATTAAAAAGTCATGTCATAGGTGCATGAATTTAACCCTACCCTTCACCTAATCCTAACCCTAACCCTAACCCTAATCCTAACCCTAAACTCAACCCTAACCCTAACCCTAACCCTAACCTGACTGATAACATGTAAAATTAAATGATTAAAAAGTCATGTCATAGGTGCATGAATTTAACCCTACCCTTCACCTAATCCTAACCCTAACCCTAACCCTAATCCTAACCCTAAACCCAACCCTAACCCTAACCCTAACCCTAACCTGACTGATAACATGTAAAATTAAACGATTAAAAAGTCATGTCATAGGTGCATGAATTTAACCCTACCCTTCACCTTATCCTAACCCTAACCCTAACCCTAATCCTAACCCTAAACCCGACCCTAACCCTAACCCTAACCTGACTGATAACATGTAAAATTAAACGATTAAAAAGTCATGTCATAGGTGCATGAATTTAACCCTACACTTCACCTAATCCTAAACCTAACCTTAACCCTAATCCTAACCCTAAACCCGACCCTAACCCTATCCCTAACCTGACTGATAACATGTAAAATTAAACGATTAAAAAGTCTTGTCATAGGTGCATGAATTTAACCCTACACTTCACCTAATCCTAAACCTAACCTTAACCCTAATCCTAACCCTAAACCCAACCCCAAACCTAACCGTAACCCTAACCTGACTGATAACATGTAAAATTAAACGATTAAAAAGTCATGTCATAGGTGCATGAATTTAACCCTACACTTCACCTAATCCTAAACCTAACCTTAACCCTAATCCTAACCCTAAACCCAACCCTAACCCTAACCCTAACCCTAACCTGACTGATAACATGTAAAATTAAACGATTAAAAAGTCATGTCATAGGTGCATGAATTTAACCCTACACTTCACCTAATCCTAAACCCAACCTTAACCCTAATCCTAACCCTAAACCCAACCCTAAACCTAACCGTAACCCTAACCTGACTGATAACATGTAAAATTAAACGATTAAAAAGTCATGTCATAGGTGCATGAATTTAACCCTACACTTCACCTAATCCTAAACCTAACCTTAACCCTAATCCTAACCCTAAACCCAACCCTAACCCTAACCCTAACCCTAACCTGACTGATAACATGTAAAATTAAACGATTAAAAAGTCATGTCATAGGTGCATGAATTTAACCCTACACTTCACCTAATCCTAAACCTAACCTTAACCCTAATCCTAACCCTAAACCCAACCCTAAACCTAACCCTAACCCTAACCTGACTGATAACATGTAAAATTAAACGATAAAAAGTCATGTCTTAGGTGCATGAATTTAACCCTACCCTTCACCTAATCCTAACCCTAACCCTAACCCTAATCCTAACCCTAAACCCAACCCTAACCCTAACCCTAACCTGACTGATAACATGTAAAATTAAACGATTAAAAAGTCATGTCATAGGTGCATGAATTTAACCCTACCCTTCACCTAATCCTAACCCTAACCCTAACCCTAATCCTAACCCTAAACCCAACCCTAACCCTAACCCTAACCTGACTGATAACATGTAAAATTGAACGATTAAAAAGTCATATCATAGGTGCATGAATTTAACCCTACCCTTCACCTAATCCTAACCCTAACCCTAACCCTAATCCTAACCCTAAACCCGACCCTAACCCTAACCCTAACCTGACTGATAACATGTAAAATTAAACGATAAAAAAGTCATGTCATAGGTGCATGAATTTAACCCTACACTTCACCTAATCCTAAACCTAACCTTAACCCTAATCCTAACCCTAAACCCAACCCTAAACCTAACCGTAACCCTAACCTGACTGATAACATGTAAAATTAAACGATTAAAAAGTCATGTCATAGGTGCATGAATTTAACCCTACACTTCACCTAATCCTAAACCTAACCTTAACCCTAATCCTAACCCTAAACCCAACCCTAACCCTAACCCTAACCCTAACCTGACTGATAACATGTAAAATTAAACGATAAAAAGTCATGTCTTAGGTGCATGAATTTAACCCTACCTTTCACCTAATCCTAACCCTAACCCTAAACCTAATCCTAACCCTAAACCCAACCCTAACCCTAACCCTAACCTGACTGATAACATGTAAAATTAAACGATAAAAAGTCATGTCATAGGTGCATGAATTTAACCCTACCCTTCACCTAATCCTAACCCTAACCCTAACCCTAATCCTAACCCTAAACCCAACCCTAACCCTAACCCTAACCTGACTGATAACATGTAAAATTGAACGATTAAAAAGTCATATCATAGGTGCATGAATTTAACCCTACCCTTCACCTAATCCTAACCCTAACCCTAACCCTAATCCTAACCCTAAACCCAACCCTAACCCTAACCCTAACCCTAACCTGACTGATAACATGTAAAATTAAATGATTAAAAAGTCATGTCATAGGTGCATGAATTTAACCCTACCCATAACCTAATCCTAACCCTAATCCTAACCCTAATCCTAACCCTAAACCCAACCCTAACCCTAACCCTAACCCTAACCTGACTGATAACATGTAAAATTTAATGATTAAAAAGTCATGTCATAGGTGCATGAATTTAACCCTACCCTTCACCTAATCCTAACCCTAACCCTAACCCTAATCCTAACCCTAAACCCAACCCTAACCCTAACCCTAACCTGACTGATAACATGTAAAATTAAATGATAAAAAAGTAATGTCATAGGTGCATGAATTTAACCCTACCCTTCACCTAATCCTAACCCTAACCCTAACCCTAATCCTAACCCTAAACCCAACCCTAACCCTAACCCTAACCCTAATCTGACTTATAACATGTAAAATTAAACGATTAAACAGTCATGTCATAGGTGCATGAATTTAACCCTACCCTTCACCTGATCCTAACCCTAACCCTAACCCTAATCCTAACCCTACACCCAACCCTACCCCTAACCCTAACCCTAACCTGACTGATAACATGTACAATTAAACGATTAAAAAGTCATGTCACAGGTGCATGAATTTAACCCTACCCTTCACCTAATCCTAACCCTAACCTTAACCCTAATCCTAACCCTAAACCCAACCCTAACCCTAACCCTAACCTTACTGATAACATGTAAAATTAAATGAGTAAAAAGTCATGTAATAGGTGCATGAATTTAACCCTACCCTTCACCTAATCCTAACCCTAACCCTAACCGTTACCCTAACCCTAACCCTAAACCCAACCCTAACCCTAACCCTAACCCTAACCTGACTGATAACATGTAAAATTAAATGATTAAAAAGTCAGGTCACAGGTGCATGAATGTAACCCTACCCTTCACCTAATCCTAACCCTAACCCTAACCCAAATCCTAACCCTATACCCAACCCTAACCCTAACCCTAACCCTAACCTGACTGATAACATGTAAAATTAAACGATAAAAAAGTCGTGTCATAGGTGCATGAATTTAACACTATCCTTAACCTAACCCTAACCCTAACCCTAACCCTAATCCTAACCCTAAACCCAACCCTAACCCTAACCCTAACCTGACTGATTACATGTAAAATTAAACGATAAAAAAGTCATGACATAGGTGCATGAATTTAACCCTACCCTTCACCTAATCCTAACCCTTACCCTAACCCTAATCCTAACCCTAAAACCAACCCTAACCCTAACCCTAACCCTAACCTGACTGATAACATGTAAAATAAAATGATTAAAAAGTCATGTCATAGGTGCATGAATTTAACCCTACCCTTCACCTAATCCAAACCTTAACCCTAACCCTAATCCTAACCCTAAACCAAACCCTAACCCTAACCCTAACCCTAACCTGACTGATAACATGTAAAATTAAATGATTAAAAAGTCATGTCATAGGTGCATGAATTTAACCCTACCCTTCACCTAATCCTACCCCTAACCCTAATCCTAACCCTACACCCAACACTAACCCTACCCCTAACCCTAACTTTACTGATAACATGTAAAATTAAATGATTACAAAGTCATTTCATAGGTGCATGAATTTAACCCTACCCTTCACCTAATCCTAACCCTAACCCTAACCCTAATCCTAACCCTAAACCCAACCCTAAACCTAACCCTAACCTGACTGATAACATGTAAAATTAAACGATTAAAAAGTCATGTCATAGGTGTATGAATTTAACCCTACCCTTCA
Source organism: Euprymna scolopes (assembly GCF_053919585.1). Taxonomy (NCBI): domain Eukaryota; kingdom Metazoa; phylum Mollusca; class Cephalopoda; order Sepiida; family Sepiolidae; genus Euprymna; species Euprymna scolopes. Next base: position 59,161,255 of record NC_136527.1, on the reverse strand, counting down.
CCTAATCCTAACCCTAACCCTAACCCTAATCCTAACCCTAAACCCAACCCTAACCCTAACCCTAACCCTAACCTGACTGATAACATGTAAAATTAAATGATTAAAATGTCATGTCATAGGTGCATTAATTTAACCCTACCCTTCACCTAATCCTAACCCTAACCCTAACCCTAATCCTAACCCTAAACCCAACCCTAACCCTAACCCTAACCCTAACCTGACTGATAACATGTAAAATTAAACGATTAAAAAGTCATGTCATAGGTGCATGAATTTAACCCTACCCTTCACCTAATCCTAACCCTAACCTTAACCCTAATCCTAACCCTAAACCCAACCCTAAACCTAACCGTAACCCTAACATGACTGATAACATGTGAAATTAAACGATAAAAAGTCATGTCATAGGTGCATTAATTTAACCCTACCCTTCCCCTAATCCTAACCCTAACCCTAACCCTAATCCTAACCCTAAACCAAACCTTTACCTTAACCCTAACCCTAACCTGACTGATAAAATGTAAAATTAAATGATAAAAAAGTCATGTCATAGGTGCATGAATTTAACCCTACCCTTCACCTAATCCTTACCCTAACCCTAATCCTAACCCTAAACCCAACCCTAACCCTACCCCTAACCCTAACCTTACTGATAACATGTAAAATTAAATGATTACAAAGTCATTTCATAGGTGCATGAATTTAACCCTACCCTTCACCTAATCCTAACCCTAACCCTAACCCTAATCCTAAGCCTAAACCCAACCCTAAACCTAACCCTAACCTGACTGATAACATGTAAAATTAAACGATTAAAAAGTCATGTCATAGGTGCATGAATTTAACCCTACCCTTCACCTAATCCTAACCCTAACCCTAACCCTAATCCTAACCCTAAACCCAACCCTAACCCTAACCCTAACCCTAACCTGACTGATAACATGTAAAATTACATGATTAAAAAGTCATGTCATAGGTGCATGAATTTAACCCTACCCTTCACCTAATCCTAACCCTAACCCTAACACTAATCCTAACCCTAAACCCAACCCTAACCCTAACCCTAACCCTAACCTGACTGATAACATGTAAAATTAAACAATTAAAAAGTCATGTCATAGGTGCATGAATTTAACCCTACCCTTCACCTAATCCTAACCCTAACCCGAACCCTAATCCTAACCCTAAACCCAACCCTAACCCTAACCCTAACCTGACTGATAACATGTAAAATTAAACGATTAAAAAGTCATGTCATAGGTGCATGAATTTAACCCTACCCTTCACCTAATCCTTACCCTAACCTTAACCCTAATCCTAACCCTAAACCCAACCCTAAACCTAACCGTCACCCTAACCTGACTGATAACATGTAAAATTAAACGATAAAAAGTCATGTCATAGGTGCATTAATTTAACCCTACCCTTCACCTAATCCTAACCCTAACCCTAACCCTAATCCTAACCCTAAACCCAACCCTAACCCTAACCCTAACCTGACTGATAACATGTAAAATTGAACGATTTAAAAGTCATGTCATAGGTGCATGAATTTAACCCTACCCTTCACCTAATCCTAACCCTAACCCTAACCCTAATCCTAACGCTAAACCCAACCCTTACCCTAACCCTAACCCTAACCTTACTGATAACATGTAAAATTAAATGATTAAAAAGTCATGTCATAGGTGCATGAATTTAACCCTACCCTTCACCTAATCCTAACCCTACCCTAACCCTAATCCTAACCCTAAACCCAACCCTAACCCTAACCCTAACCCTAACCTGACTGATAACATGTAAAATTTAATGATTACAAAGTCATGTCATAGGTGCATGAATTTAACCCTACCCTTCACCTAATCCTAACCCTAACCCTAACCCTAATCCTAACCCTAAACCCAACCCTAACCGTAACACTAACCCTAACCTGACTGATAACATGTAAAATTAAATGATTAAAAATAATGTCATAGGTGCATGAATTTAACCCTACCCTTCACCTAATCCTAACCCTAACCCTAACCCTAATCCTAACCCTAAACCCAACCCTAACCTTAACCCTAACCCTAACCTGACTTATAACATGTAAAATTCAATGATTAAACAGTCATGTCATAGGTGCATGAATTTAACCCTACTCTTCACCTAATCCTAACCCTAACCCTAACCCTAATCCTAACCCTAAACCCAACCCTAACCCTAACCCTAACCCTAACCTGACTGATAACATGTACAATTAAACGATTAAAAAGTCATGTCATAGGTTCATGAATTTAACCCTACCCTTCACCTAATCCTAACCCTTACCTTAACCCTAATCCTAACCCTAAACCCAACCCTAACCCTAACCCTAACCTTAACCTGACTGATAACATGTAAAATTAAATGAGTAAAAAGTCATGTCATAGGTGCATGAATTTAACCCTACCCTTCACCTAATCCTAACCCTAACCCTAACCCTAACCCTAACACTAAACCCAACCCTAACCCTAACCCTAACCCTAAACTGACTGATAACATGTAAAATTAAATGATTAAAAAGTCAGGTCATAGGTGCATGAATTTAACCCTACCCTTCACCTAATCCTAACCCTAACCCTAACCCTAATCCTAACCCTATACCCAACCCTAACCCTAACCCTAACCCTACCCTGACTGATAACATGTAAAATTAAACGATAAAAAAGTCATGTCATAGGTGCATGAATTTAACCCTACCCTTCACCTAATCCTAACCCTAACCCTAACCCTAATCCTTACCCTAAACCCAACCCTTACCCTAACCCTAACCTGACTGATAACATGTAAAATTAAACGATAAAAAAGTCATGACATAGGTGCATGAATTTAACCCTACCCTTCACCTAATCCTAAGCCTAACCCTAACCCTAATCCTAACCCTAAAACCAACCCTAACCCTAACCCTAACCCTAACCTGACTGATAACATGTAAAACTAAATGATTAAAAAGTCATGTCATAGGTGCATGAATTTAACCCTACCCTTCACCTAATCCTAACCCTCACCCTAACCCTAATCCTAACCCTAAACCAAACCCTAACCCTAACCCTAACCCTAACCTGACTGATAACATGTAAAATTAAATGATAAAAGGGTCATGTCATAGGTGCATGAATTTAACACTACCCTTCAACTAATCCTAACCCTAACCCTAATCCTAATCCTAACCCTAAACCCAACCCTAATCCTAACCCTAAACCCAACCCTAACCCTAACCCTAACCTGACTGATAACATGTACAATTAAACGATTAAAAAGTCATGTCATAGGTGCATGAATTTAACCCTACCCTTCACCTAATCCTAACCCTAACCTTAACCCTAATCCTTACCCTAAACCCAACCCTAAACCTAACCGTAACCATAACCTGACTGATAACATGTAAAATTAAACGATAAAAAGTCATGTCATAGGTGCATGAATTTAACCCTACCCTTCACCTAATCCTAACCCTAACCCTAACCCTAATCCTAACCCTAAACCTAACCCTAACCCTAACCCTAACCCTAACCTGACTGATAACATGTAAAATTAAATGATTAAAAAGTAATGTAATAGGTGCATGAATTTAACCCTACCCTTCACCTAATCCTAACCCTAACCCTAACCCTAATCCTAACCCTAAACCCAACCCTAACCCTAACCCTAACCTGACTGATAACATGTAAAATTAAACGATAAAAAAGTCATGACATCGGTGCATGAATTTAACCCTACCCTTCACCTAATCCTAACCCTAACCCTAACCCTAATCCTAACCCTAAAACCAACCCTAACCCTAACCTGACTGATAACATGTAAAATTAAATGATTAAAAAGTCATGTCATAGGTGCATGAATTTAACCCTACCCTTCACCTAATCCTAACCCTAACCCTAACCCTAATCCTAACCCTAAACCAAACCCTAACCCTAACCCTAAACCTAACCTGACTGATAACATGTAAAATTAAATGATTAAAAAGTCATGTCATAGGTGCATGAATTTAACCCTACCCTTCACCTAATCCTAACCCTAACCCTTACCCTAATCCTAACCCTAAACCCAACCCTAGCCCTAACCCTAACCTGACTGATTACATGTTAAATTAAACGATAAAAAAGTCATGACATAGGTGCATGAATTTAACCCTACCCTTCACCTAATCCTAACCCTAACCCTAACCCTAATCCTAACCCTAAAACCAACCCTAACCCTAACCCTAACCTTAACCTGACTGATAACATGTAAAATCAAATGATTAAAAAGTCATGTAATAGGTGCATGAATTTAACCCTACCCTTCACCTAATCCTAACCCTAACCCTAACCCTAATCCTAACCCTACACCAAACCCTAACCCTAACCCTAACCCTAACCTGACTGATAACATGTAAAATTAAATGATTAAAAAGTCATGTCATAGGTGCATGAATTTAACCCTACCCTTCACCTAATCCTACCCCTAACCCTAATCCTAACCCTACACCCAACACTAACCCTACCCCTAACCCTAACCTTACTGAAACCATGTAAAATTAAATGATTACAAAGTCATTTCATAGGTGCATGAATTTAACCCTACCCTTCACCTAATCCTAACCCTAACCCTAACCCTAATCCTAACCCTAAACTCAACCCTAAACCTAACCCTAACCTGACTGATAACATGTAAAATTAAACGATTAAAAAGTCATGTCATAGGTGTATGAATTTAACCCTACCCTTCACCTAATCCTAACCCTAACCCTAACCCTAATCCTAACCCTAAACCCAACCCTAACCCTAACCCTAACCCTAACCTGACTGATAACATGTAAAATTAAATGATTAAAAAGTCATGTCATAGGTGCATGAATTTACCCCTACCCTTCACCTAATCCTAACCCTAACCCTAACCCTAATCCTAACCCTAAACCCAACCCTAACCCTAACCCTAACCCTAACCTGACTGATAACATGTAAAATTAAACGATTAAAAAGTCATGTCATAGGTGCATGAATTTAACCCTACCCTTCACCTAATCCTAACCCTAACCCTAACCCTAATCCTAACCCTAAACCCAACCCTAACCCTAACCCTAACCTGACTGATAACATGTAAAATTAAACGATTAAAAAGTCATGTCATAGGTGCATGAATTTAACCCTACCCTTCACCTAATCCTAACCCTAACCTTAACCCTAATCCTAACCCTAAATCCAACCCTAAACCTAACCGTAACCCTAACTTGGCTGATAACATGTGAAATTAAACGATAAAAAGTCATGTCATAGGTGCATTAATTTAACCCTACCCTTCACCTAATCCTAACCCTAACCCTAACCCTAATCCTAACCCTAAACCAAACCCTAACCCTAACCCTAACCCTAACCTGACTGATAAAATGTAAAATTAAATTATTAAAAAGTCATGTCATAGGTGCATGAATTTAACCCTACCCTTCACCTAATCCTAACCCTAACCCTAATCCTAACCCTAAACCCAACCCTAACCGTACCCCTAACCTTAACCTTACTGATAACATGTAAAATTAAATGATTACAAAGTGATTTCATAGGTGCATGAATTTAACCCTACCCTTCACCTAATCCTAACCGTAACCCTAACCCTAATCCTAACCCTAAACCCAACCCTAAACCTAACCCTAACCTGACTGATAACATGTAAAATTAAACGATTAAAAAGTCATGTCATAGGTGCATGAATTTAACCCTACCCTTCACCTAATCCTAACCCTAACCCTAACCCTAACCCTAATCCTAACCCTAAACCCAACCCTAACCCTAACCCTAACCCTAACCTTACTGATATCATGTAAAATTAAGTGATTAAAAAGTCATGTCATAGGTGAATGAATTTAACCCTACCCTTCACCTAATCCTAACCCTACCCTAACCCTAATCCTAACCCTAAACCCAACCCTAACCCTAACCCTAACCCTAACCTGACTGATAACATGTAAAATTTAATGATTAAAAAGTCATGTCATAGGTGCATGAATTTAACCCTACCCTTCACCTAATCCTAACCCTTACCCTAACCCTAATCCTAACCCTAAACCCAACCCTAACCGTAACCCTAACCCTAACCTGACCGATAACATGTAAAATTAAATGATTAAAAAGTAATGTCATAGGTGCATGAATTTAACCCTACCCTTCACCTAATCCTAACCCTAACCCTGACCCTAATCCTAACCCTAAACCCAACCCTAACCCTAACCCTAACCCTAACCTGACTGATAACATGTACAATTAAACGATTAAAAAGTCATGTCATAGGTGCATGAATTTAACCCTACCCTTCACCTAATCCTAACCCTAACCCTAACCCTAACCCTAACCCTAAACCCAACCCTAACCCTAACCCTAACCTGACTGATAACATGTAAAATTAAATGATAAAAGGGTCATGTCATAGGTGCAGGAATTTAACACTACCCTTCACCTAATCCTAACCCTAACCCTAATCCTAACCCTAAACCCAACCCTAACCCTACCCCTAACCCTAACCTTACTGATAACATGTAAAATTAAATGATTACAAAGTCATTTCATAGGTGCATGAATTTAACCCTACCCTTCACCTAATCCTAACCCTAACCCTAATCCTAAGCCTAAACCCAACCCTAAACCTAACCCTAACCTGACTGATAACATGTAAAATTAAACGATAAAAAAGTCATGTCATAGGTGCATGAATTTAACCCTACCCTTCACCTACTTCTAACCCTAACCCTAACCCTAATCCTAACCCTAAACCCAACCCTAACCCTAACCCTAACCCTAACCTTACTGATAACATGTAAAATTAAATGATTACAAAGTCATTTCATAGGTGCATGACTTTAACCCTACCCTTCACCTAATCCTAACCCTCACCCTAACCCTAATCCTAACCCTAAACCCAACCCTAACCCTAACCCTAACCTGACTGATAACATGTAAAATTTACTGATTAAAAAGTCATGTCATAGGTGCATGAATTTAACCCTACCCTTCACCTAATCCTAACCCTAACCCTAACCCTAATCCTAACCCTAAACCCAACCCTAACCCTAACCCTAACCTGACTGATAACATGTAAAATTAAACGATTAAAAAGTCATGTCATAGGTGCATGAATTTAACCCTACCCTTCACCTAATCCTAACCCTAACCTTAACCCTAATCCTAACCCTAAACCCACCCCTAAACCTAACCGTAACCCTAACCTTACTGATAACATGTAAAATTAAACGATAAAAAGTCATGTCATAGGTGCATGAATTTAACCCTACCCTTCACCTAATCCTAACCCTAACCCTAACCCTAATCCTAACCCTTAACCCAACCCTAACCCTAACCCTAACCCTAACCTGACTGATAACATGTAAAATTAAATGATTAAAAAGTCATGTCATAGGTGCATGAATTTAACCCTACCCTTCACCTAATCCTAACCCTAACCCTAACCCTAATCCTAACCCTAAACCCAACCCTACCCCTAACCCTAACCTGACTGATAACATGTAAAATTAAACGATAAAAAAGTCATGACATAGGTGCATGAATTTAACCCTACCCTTCACCTAATCCTAACCCTAACCCTAACCCTAATCCTAACCCTAAAACCAACCCTAACCCTAACCCTAACCCTAACCTGACAGATAACATGTAAAATTAAATGATTAAAAAGTCATGTCATAGGTGCAGGAATTTAACCCTACCCTTCACCTAATCCTAACCCTAACCCTAACCCTAATCCTAACCCTAAACCCAACCCTAACCCTAACCCTAACCCTAACCTGACTGATAACATGTAAAATTAAATGATTAAAAAGTCATGTCATAGGTGCATGAATTTCACCCTACCCTTCACCTAATCCTAACCCTAACCCTAATCCTGACCCTAAACCCAACCCTAACCCTACCCCTAACCCTAACCTTACAGATAACATGTAAAATTAAATGATTACAAAGTCATTTCATAGGTGCATGAATTTTACCCTACCCTTCACCTAATCCTAACCCTAACCCTAACCCTAATCCTAACCCTAAACCCAACCCTAAACCTAACCCTAACCTGACTGATAACATGTAAAATTAAACGATTAAAAAGTCATGTCATAGGTGCATGAATTTAACCCTACGCTTCACCTAATCCTAACCCTAACCCTAACCCTAATCCTAACCCTAAACCCAACCCTAACCCTAACCCTAACCCTAACCTGACTTATAACATGTAAAATTAAACGATTCAACAGTCATGTCATAGGTGCATGAATTTAACCCTACCCTTCACCTAATCCTAACCCTAACCCTAACCCTAATCCTAACCCTAAACCCAACCCTAACCCTAACCCTAACCCTAACCTGACTGATAACATGTACAATTAAACGATTAAAAAGTCATGTCATAGGTGCATGAATTTAACCCTACCCTTCACCTTATCCTAACCCTAACCTTAACCCTAATCCTAACCCTAAACCCAACCCTAACCCTAACCCTAACCCTAACCTGACTGATAACATGTAAAATTAAATGAGTAAAAAGTCATGTCATAGGTGCATGAATTTAACTCTACCCTTCACCTAATCCTAACCCTAACCCTAACCCTAATCCTAACCCTAAACCCAACCCTAACCCTAACCCTAACCCTAACCTAACTGATAACATGTAAAATTAAATGATTAAAAAGTCATGTCATAGGTGCATGAATTTAACCCTACCCTTCACCTAATCCTAACCCTCACCCTAACCCTAATCCTAACCCTATACCAAACCCTAACCCTAACCCTAACCCTAACCTGACTGATAACATGTAAAATTAAATGATAAAAGGGTCATGTCATAGGTGCATGAATTTAACCCTACCCTTCACCTAATCCTAACCCTAACCCTAATCCTAACCCTAAACCCAACCCTAACCCTAACCCTAACCCTAACCTGACTGATAACATGTAAAATTAAATGATTAAAAAGTAATGTAATAGGTGCATGAATTTAACCCTACCCTTCACCTAATCCTAACCCTAACCCTAACCCTAATCCTAACCCTAAACCCAACCCTAACCCTAACCCTAACCTGACTGATAACATGTAAAATTAAACGATAAAAAAGTCATGACATAGGTGCATGAATTTAACCCTACCCTTCACCTAATCCTAACCCTAACCCTAACCCTTATCCTAACCCTAAAACCAACCCTAACCCTAACCCTAACCCTAACCTGACTGATAACATGTAAAATTAAATGATTAAAAAGTCATGTCATAGGTGCATGAATTTAACCCTACCCTTCACCTAATCCTAACCCTAACCCTAACCCTAATCCTAACCCTAAACCAAACCCTAACCCTAACCCAAAACCTAACCTGACTGATAACATGTAAAATTAAATGATTAAAAAGTCATGTCATAGGTGCATGAATTTAACCCTACCCTTCACCTAATCCTAACCCTAACCCTAATCCTAACCCTAAACCCAACCCTAACCCTACCCCTAACCCTAACCTTACTGATAACATGTAAAATTAAATGATTACAAAGTCATTTCATAGGTGCAAATTTAACCCTACCCTTCACCTAATCCTAACCGTAACCCTAACCCTAATCCTAACCCTAAACCCAACCCTAAACCTAACCCTAACCTGACTGATAACATGTAAAATTAAACGATTAAAAAGTCATGTCATAGGTGCATGAATTTAACCCTACCCTTCACCTAATCCTAACCCTAACCCTAACCCTCATCCTAACCCTAAACCCAACCCTAACCCTAACCCTAACCCTAACCTGACTGATAACATGTAAAATTAAAAGATAAAAACGTCATCTCATAGGTTCGTGAATTTAACCCTACCCTTCACCTAATCCTAACCCTAACCCTAACCCTGATCCTAACCCTAAACCCAACCCTAACCCTACCCCTAACCCTAACCTGACTGATAACATGTAAAATTAAACGATAAAAAAGTCATGTCATAGGTGCATGAATTTAACCCTACCCTTCACCTAATCCTAACCCTAACCCTAACCCTAATCCTAACCCTAAACAAAACCCTAACCCTAACCCTAACCTGACTGATAACATGTAAAATTAAACGATTAAAAAGTCAAATCATAGGTGCATGAATTTAACCCTACCCTTCACTTAATCCTAACCCTAACCCTTACCCTAATCCTAACCCTAAACCCAACCCTAACCCTAACCCTAACCCTAACCTGACTGATAACGTATAAAATTAAACGATTAAAAAGTCATGTCATAGGTGCATGAATTTAACCCTACCCTTCACCTAATGCTAACCCTAACCCTAACCCTAATCCTAACCCTAAACCAAACACTAACCCTAACCCTAACCCTAACCTGACTGATAACATGTAAAATTAAATGATTAAAAAGTCATGTCATAGGTGCATGAATTTAACCCTACCCTTCACCTAATCCTAACCCTAACCCTAACCCTAACCCTAAACCCAACCCTAACCCTACCCCTAACCCTAACCTGACTGATAACATGTAAAATTAAACGATAAAAAAGTCATGACATAGGTGCATGAATTTAACCCTACCCTTCACCTAATCCTAAGCCTAACCCTAACCCTAATCCTAACCCTAAAACCAACCCTAATTCTAACCCTAACCCTAACCTGACTGATAACATGTAAAATTAAATGATTAAAAAGTCATGTCATAGGTGCATGAATTTAACCCTACCCTTCACCTAATCCTAACCCTCACCCTAACCCTAATCCTAACCCTAAACAAAACCCTAACTCTAACCCTAACCCTAACCTGACTGATAACATGTAAAATTAAATGATAAAAGGGTCATGTCATAGGTGCAGGAATTTAACACTACCCTTCACCTAATCCTAACCCTAACCCTAATCCTAACCCTAAACCCAACCCTAACCCTACCCCTTACCCTAACCTTACTGATAACATGTAAAATTAAATGATTACAAAGTCATTTCATAGGTGCATGAATTTAACCCTACCCTTCACCTAATCCTAACCCTAACCCTAACCCTAATCCTAAGCCTAAACCCAACCCTAAACCTAACCCTAACCTGACTGATAACATGTAAAATTAAACGATTAAAAAGTCATGTCATAGGTGCATGAATTTAACCCTACCCTTCACCTAATCCTAATCCTAACCCTAACCCTTATCCTAACCCTAAACCCAACCCTAACCCTAAACCTAACCCTAACCTGACTGATGACATGTAAAATTTACTGATTAAAAAGTAATGTCATAGGTGCATGAATTTAACCCTACCCTTCACCTAATCCTAACCCTAACCCTAACCCTAATCCTAACCCTAAACCCAACCCTAACCCTAACCCTAACCTGACTTATAACATGTAAAATTAAACGATTTAAAAGTCATGTCATAGGTGCATGAATTTAACCCTACCCTTCACCTAATCCTAACCCTAACCTTAACCCCAATCCTAACCCTAAACCCAACCCTAAACCTAACCGTAACCCTAACCTGACTGATAACATGTAAAATTAAACGATAAAAAGTCATGTCATAGGTGCATGAATTTAACCCTACCCTTCACCTAATCCTAACCCTAACCCTAATCCTTACCCTAAACCCAACCCTAACCCTAACCCTAACCCTAACCTGACTGATAACATGTAAAATTAAATGATTAAAAAGTAATGTAATAGGTGCATGAATTTAACCCTACCCTTCACCTAATCCTAACCCTAACCCTAACCCTAATCCTAACCCTAAACAAAACCCTAACCCTAACCCTAACCTGACTGATAACATGTAAAATTAAACGATTAAAAAGTCAAATCATAGGTGCATGAATTTAACCCTACCCTTCACTTAATCCTAACCCTAACCCTTACCCTAATCCTAACCCTAAACCCAACCCTAACCCTAACCCTAACCCTAATCTGACTGATAACATATAAAATTAAACGATTAAAAAGTCATGTCATAGGTGCATGAATTTAACCCTACCCTTCACCTAATGCTAACCCTAACCCTAACCCTAATCCTAACCCTAAACCAAACACTAACCCTAACCCTAACCCTAACCTGACTGATAACATGTAAAATTAAATGATTAAAAAGTCATGTCATAGGTGCATGAATTTAACCCTACCCTTCACCTAATCCTAACCCTAACCCTAACCCTAACCCTAACCCTAAACCCAACCCTAACCCTACCCCTAACCCTAACCTGACTGATAACATGTAAAATTAAACGATAAAAAAGTCATGACATAGGTGCATGAATTTAACCCTACCCTTCACCTAATCCTAAGCCTAACCCTAACCCTAATCCTAACCCTAAAACCAACCCTAACCCTAACCCTAACCCTAACCTGACTGATAACATGTAAAATTAAATGATTAAAAAGTCATGTCATAGGTGCATGAATTTAACCCTACCCTTCACCTAATCCTAACCCTCACCCTAACCCTAATCCTAACCCTAAACAAAACCCTAACTCTAACCCTAACCCTAACCTGACTGATAACATGTAAAATTAAATGATAAAAGGGTCATGTCATAGGTGCAGGAATTTAACACTACCCTTCACCTAATCCTAACCCTAACCCTAATCCTAACCCTAAACCAAACCCTAACCCTAACCCTAACCCTAACCTTACTGATAACATGTAAAATTAAATGATTACAAAGTCATTTCATAGGTGCATGAATTTAACCCTACCCTTCACCTAATCCTAACCCTAACCCTAACCCTAATCCTAAGCCTAAACCCAACCCTAAACCTAACCCTAACCTGACTGATAACATGTAAAATTAAACGATTAAAAAGTCATGTCATAGGTGCATGAATTTAACCCTACCCTTCACCTACTTCTAACCCTAACCCTAACCCTAATCCTAACCCTAAACCCAACCCTAACCCTAACCCTAACCCTAACCTTACTGATAACATGTAAAATTAAATGAATAAAAAGTCATTTCATAGGTGCATGAATTTAACCCTACCCTTCACCTAATCCTAATCCTAACCCTAACCCTTATCCTAACCCTAAACCCAACCCTAACCCTAAACCTAACCCTAACCTGACTGATGACATGTAAAATTTACTGATTAAAAAGTAATGTCATAGGTGCATGAATTTAACCCTACCCTTCACCTAATCCTAACCCTAACCCTAACCCTAATCCTAACCCTAAACCCAACCCTAACCCTAACCCTAACCTGACTTATAACATGTAAAATTAAACGATTTAAAAGTCATGTCATAGGTGCATGAATTTAACCCTACCCTTCACCTAATCCTAACCCTAACCTTAACCCTAATCCTAACCCTAAACCCAACCCTAAACCTAACCGTAACCCTAACCTGACTGATAACATGTAAAATTAAACGATAAAAAGTCATGTCATAGGTGCATGAATTTAACCCTACCCTTCACCTAATCCTAACCCTAACCCTAACCCTAATCCTTACCCTAAACCCAACCCTAACCCTAACCCTAACCCTAACCTGACTGATAACATGTAAAATTAAATGATTAAAAAGTAATGTAATAGGTGCATGAATTTAACCCTACCCTTCACCTAATCCTAACCCTAACCCTAACCCTAATCCTAACCCTAAACCCAACCCTAACCCTAACCCTAACCTGACTGATAACATGTAAAATTAAACGATAAAAAAGTCATGACATAGGTGCATGAATTTAACCCTACCCTTCACCTAATCCTAACCCTAACCCTAACCCTAATCCTAACCCTAAACCAAACCCTAACCCTAACCCAAAACCTAACCTGACTGATAACATGTAAAATTAAATGATTAAAAAGTCATGTCATAGGTGCATGAATTTAACCCTACCCTTCACCTAATCCTAACCCTAACCCTAATCCTAACCCTAAACCCAACCCTAACCCTACCCCTAACCCTAACCTTACTGATAACATGTAAAATTTAATGATTACAAAGTGATTTCATAGGTGCAAATTTAACCCTACCCTTCACCTAATCCTAACCGTAACCCTAACCCTAATCCTAACCCTAAACCCAACCCTAAACCTAACCCTAACCTGACTGATAACATGTAAAATTAAACGATTAAAAAGTCATGTCATAGGTGCATGAATTTAACCCTACCCGTCACCTAATCCTAACCCTAACCCTAACCCTAATCCTAAGCCTAAACCCAACCCTAACCCTAACCCTAACCCTAACCTGACTGATAACATGTAAAATTAAACGATAAAAACGTCATCTCATAGGTGCATGAATTTAACCCTACCCTTCACCTAATCCTAACCCTAACCCTAACCCTGATCCTAACCCTAAACCCAACCCTAACCCTACCCCTAACCCTAACCTGACTGATAACATGTAAAATTAAACGATTAAAAAGTCATGTCATAGGTGCATGAATTTAACCCTACCCTTCACCTAATCCTAACCCTAACCCTAACCCTAATCCTAACCCTAAACAAAACCCTAACCCTAACCCTAACCTGACTGATAACATGTAAAATTAAACGATTAAAAAGTCAAATCATAGGTGCATGAATTTAACCCTACCCTTCACTTAATCCTAACCCTAACCCTTACCCTAATCCTAAACCTAAACCCAACCCTAACCCTAACCCTAACCCTAACCTGACTGATAACATATAAAATTAAACGATTAAAAAGTCATGTCATAGGTGCATGAATTTAACCCTACCCTTCACCTAATCCTAACCCTAACCCTAACCCTAATCCTAACCCAAAACCCAACCCTAACCCTAACCCTAACCCTAACCCTAAACTGACTGATAACATGTAAAATTAAACGATTAAAAAGTCATGTCATAGGTGAATGAATTTAACCCTACCCTTCACCTAATCCTAACCCTAACCTTAACCCTAATCCTAACCCTAAACCCAACCCTAACCCTAACCCTAACCCTAACCTGACTGATAACATGTAAAATTAAACGATAAAAAAGTCATGTCATAGGTGCATGAATTTAACCCTACCCTTCACCTAATCCTAACCCTAACCCTAATCCTAACCCTAAACCAAACCCTAACCCTAACCCTAACCCTAACCTGACTGATAACATGTAAAATTAAATGATTAAAAAGTCATGTCATAGGTGCATGAATTTAACCCGACCCTTCACCTAATCCTAACCCTAACCCTAACCCTAACCCTAACCCTAAACCCAACCCTAACCCTACCCCTAACCCTAACCTGACTGATAACGTGTAAAATTAAACGATAAAAAAGTCATGACATAGGTGCATGAATTTAACCCTACCCTTCACCTAATCCTAAGCCTAACCCTAACCCTAATCCTAACCCTAAAACCAACCCTAACCCTAGCACTAACCCTAACCTGACTGATAACATGTAAAATTAAACGATTAAAAAGTCATGTCATAGGTGCATGAATTTAACCATACCCTTCACCTACTTCTAACCCTAACCCTAACCCTAATCCTAACCCTAAACCCAACCCTAACCCTAACCCTAACCCTAACCTTACTGATAACATGTAAAATTAAATGATTAAAAAGTCATTTCATAGGTGCATGAATTCAACCCTACCCTTCACCTAATCCTAACCCTCACCCTAACCCTAATCCTAACCCTAAACACAACCCTAACCCTAACCCTAACCCTAACCTTACTGATAACATGTAAAATTTACTGATTAAAAAGTCATGTCATAGGAACATGAATTTAACCCTACCCTTCACCTAATCCTAACCCTAACCCTAACCCTAATCCTAACCCTAAACCCAACCCTAACCCTAACCCTAACCTGACTGATAACATGTAAAATTAAACGATTAAAAAGTCATGTCATAGGTGCATGAATTTAACCCTACCCTTCACCTAATCCTAACCCTAACCTTAACCCTAATCCTAACCCTAAACCCAACCCTAAACCTAACCGTAACCATAACCTGACTGATAACATGTAAAATTAAACGATAAAAAGTCATGTCATAGGTGCATGAATTTAACCCTACCCTTCACCTAATCCTAACCCTAACCCTAACCCTAATCCTAACCCTAAACCCAACCCTAACCCTAACCCTAACCCTAACCTGACTGATAACATGTAAAATTAAATGATTAAAAAGTAATGTAATAGGTGCATGAATTTAACCCGACCCTTCACCTAATCCTAACCCTAACCCTAACCCTAATCCTTACCCTAAACCCAACCCTAACCCTAACCCTAACCTGACTGATAACATGTAAAATTAAACGATAAAAAAGTCATGACATAGGTGCATGAATTTAACCCTACCCTTCACCTAATCCTAAGCCTAACCCTAACCCTAATCCTAACCCTATACCAACCCTAACCCTAACCCTAACCCTAACCTGACTGATAACATGTAAAATTAAATGATTAAAAAGTCATGTCATAGGTGCATGAATTTAACCCTACCCTTCACCTAATCCTAACCCTAACCCTAACCCTAATCCTAACCCTAAACCAAACCCTAACCCTAACCCTAACCCTAACCTGACTGATAACATGTAAAATTAAATGATTAAAAAGTCATGTCATAGGTGCATGAATTTCACCCTACCCTTCACCTAATCCTAACCCTAACCCTAATCCTGACCCTAAACCCAACCCTAACCCTACCCCTAACCCTAACCTTACTGATAACATGTAAAATTAAATGATTACAAAGTCATTTCATAGGTGCATGAATTTTACCCTACCCTTCACCTAATCCTAACCCTAACCCTAACCCTAATCCTAACCCTAAACCCAACCCTAAACCTAACCCTAACCTGACTGATAACATGTAAAATTAAACGATTAAAAAGTCATGTCATAGGTGCATGAATTTAACCCTACCCTTCACCTAATCCTAACCCCAACCCTAACCCTAATCCTAACCCTAAACCCAACCCTAACCCTAACCCTAACCCTAACCTGACTTATAACATGTAAAATTAAACGATTAAAAAGTCATGTCATAGGTGCATGAATTTAACCCTACCCTTCACCTAATCCTAACCCTAACCCTAACCCTAATCCTAACCCTAAAACCAACCCTAACCCTAACCCTAACCCTAACCTGACTGATAACATGTAATATTAAATGATAAAAAAGTCATGTCATAGGTGCATGAATTTAACCCTACCCTTCACCTAATCGTAACCCTAACCCTAACCCTAATCCTAACCCTAAACCCAACCCTATCCTAACCCAAAACCTAACCTGACTGATAACATGTAAAATTAAATGATTCAAAAGTCATGTCATAGGTGCATGAATTTAACCCTACCCTTCACCTAATCCTAACCCTAACCCTAATCCTAACCCTAAACCCAACCCTAACCCTACCCCTAACACTAACCTTACTGATAACATGTAAAATTTAATGATTACAAAGTCATTTCATAGGTGCAAATTTAACCCTACCCTTCACCTAATCCTAACCCTAACACTAACCCTAATCCTAACCCTAAACCCAACCCTAAACCTAACCCTAACCTGACTGATAACATGTAAAATTAAACGATTAAAAAGTCATGTCATAGGTGCATGAATTTAACCCTACCCTTCACCTAATCCTAACCCTAACCCTAACCCTAATCCTAACCCTAAACCCAACCCTAACCCTAACCCTAACCCTAACCTGACTGATAACATGTAAAATTAAACGATAAAAACGTCATCTCATAGGTGCATGAATTATACCCTACCCTTCACCTAATCCTAACCCTAACCCTAACCCTGATCCTAACCCTAAACCCAACCCTAACCCTACCCCTAACCCTAACCTGACTGATAACATGTAAAATTAAACGATAAAAAAGTCATGTCATAGGTGCATGAATTTAACCCTACCCTTCACCTAATCCTAACCCTAACCCTAACCCTAATCCTAACCCTAAACAAAACCCTAACCCTAACCCTAACCTGACTGATAACATGTAAAATTAAACGATTAAAAAGTCAAATCATAGGTGCATGAATTTAACCCTACCCTTCACCTAATCCTAACCCTAACCCTTACCCTAATCCTAACCCTAAACCCAACCCTAACCCTAACCCTAACCCTAACCTGACTGATAACATATAAAATTAAACGATTAAAAAGTCATGTCATAGGTGCATGAATTTAACCCTACCCTTCACCTAATCCTAACCCTAACCCTAACCCTAATCCTAACCCTAAACCCAACCCTAACCCTAACCCTAACCCTAAACTGACTGATAACATGTAAAATTAAACGATTAAAAAGTCATGTCATAGCTGAATGAATTTAACCCTACCCTTCACCTAATCCTAACCCTAACCTTAACCCTAATCCTAACCCTAAACCCAACCCTAACCCTAACCCTAACCCTAACCTGACTGATAACATGTAAAATTAAACGATAAAACAGTCATGTCATAGGTGCATGAATTTAACCCTACCCTTCACCTAATCCTAACCCTAACCCTAACCCTAATCCTAACCCTAAACCAAACCCTAACCCTAACCCTAACCCTAACCTGACTGATAACATGTAAAATTAAATGATTAAAAAGTCATGTCATAGGTGCATGAATTTAACCCTACCCTTCACCTAATCCTAACCCTAACCCTAACCCTAACCCTAACCCTAAACCCAACCCTAACCCTACCCCTAACCCTAACCTGACTGATAACATGTAAAATTAAACGATAAAAAAGTCATGTCATAGGTGAATGAATTTAACCCTACCCTTCACCTAATCCTAACCCTAACCCTAACCCAAATCCTAACCCTAAACCCAACCCTCACCCTAACCCTAACCTGACTGATAACATGTAAAATTAAACGATAAAAAAGTCATGTCATAGGTGCATGAATTTAACCCTACCCTTCACCTAATCCTAACCCTAACCCTAACCCTAATCCTAACCCTAAACCCAACCCTAAACCTAACCGTAACCCTACCCTGACTGATAACATGTAAAATTAACCGATAAAAAGTCATGTCATAGGTGCATGAATTTAACCCTACCCTTCACCTAATCCTAACCCTAACCCTAACCCTAATCCTAACACTAAACCCAACCCCAACCCTAACCCTAACCTGACTGATAACATGTAAAATTAAATGATTAAAAAGTCATGTCATAGGTGCATGAATTTAACCCTACCCTTCACCGAATCCTAACCCTAACCCTAACCCCAACCCTAAACCCAACCCTAACCCTAACCCTAACCCTAACCTGACTGATAACATGTAAAATTAAACGATAAAAAAGTCATGTCATAGTGAATGAATTTAACCCTACCCTTCACCTAATCCTAACCCTAACCCTAACCCTAATCCTAACCCTAAACCCAACCCTAACCCTAACCCTAACCTGACTGATAACATGTAAAATTAAACGATAAAAAAGTCATGTCATAGGTGCATGAATTTAACCCTACCCTTCACCTAATCCTAACCCTAACCCTAACCATAATCCTAACCCTAAACCCAACCCTAAACCTAACCGTAACCCTAACCTGACTGATAACATGTAAAATAAAACGATAAAAAAGTCATGTCATAGGTGCATGAATTTAACCCTACCCTTCACCTAATCCTAACCCTAACCCTAACCCTAATCCAAACCCTAAACCCAACCGTAACCCTAACGCTAACCCTAACCTGACTGATAACATGTAAAATTAAACGATTAAAAAGTCATGTAATAGGTGCATGAATTTAACCCTACCCTTGTCCTAATCCTAACCATAACCCTAACACTAATCCTAACCCTAAACCCAACCCTAACCCTATCCCTAACCCTAACCTGACTGATAACATGTAAAATTAAATGATTAAAAAGTCATGTCATAGGTGCATGAATTTAACCCTACCCTTCACCTATTCCTAACCCTAACCCTAACCCTAATCCTAACCCTAAACCCACCCCCCTCACCCTAAACCTAACACTAACCTGACTGATAATATGTAAAATTAAATGATTAAAAAGTCATGTCATAGGTGCATGAATTTAACCCTACCCTTCACCTAATCCTAACCCTAACCCTAACCCTAATCCTAACCCTAAACCAAACCCTAACCCTAACCCTGACCCTAACCTGACTGATAACATGTAAAATTAAACGATTAAAAAGTCATGTCATAGGTGCATCAATTTAAACCTACCCTTCACCTAATCCTAACCCTCACCCTAACCCTAATCCTAACCCTAAACCCAACCCTAACCCTAACCCTAACCCTAACCTGTCTGATAACATGTAAAATTAAATGAGTAAAAACTCATGTCATAGGTGCATGAATTTAACCCTACCCTTCACCTAATCCTAACCCTAACACTAACCCTAACCCTAACCCTAAACCCAACCCTAACCCTAACCCTAACCTGACTGATAACATGTAAAATTAAATGATTAAAAAGTCATGTCATAGGTGCATGAATTTAACCCTTCCCTTCACCTAATCCTAACCCTAACCCTAACCCTAATCCTAACCCTATACCAAACCCTAACCCTTACCCTAACCATAACCTGACTGATAACATGAAAAATTAAACGATTAAAAAGTATTGTCATAGGTGCATGAATTTAACCCTACCCTTCACCTAATCCTAACCCTAACCCTAACCCTAAACCTAACCCTAAAACCAACCCTAACCCTAACCCTAACCTGACTGATAACATGTAAAATTAAACGATAAAAAAGTCATGTCATAGGTGCATGAATTTAACCCTACCCTTCACCTAATCCTAACCCTAACCCTAACCCCAATCCTAACCCTAAAACCAACCCTAACCCTAACCCTAACCCTAATCCTAACCCTAAAATAAACCCTAACCCTAACCCTAACCTTAACCTGACTGATAACATGTAAAATTAAATGAGTAAAAAGTCATGTCATAGGTGCATGAATTTAACCCTACCCTTCACCTAATCCTAACCCTAACCCTAACCCTTTCCTAACCCTATACCCAACCCTAACCCTAACCCTAACCCTAACCTGACTGATAACATGTAAAATTAAACGATTAAAAAGTAATGTCATAGGTGCATGAATTAATCCTACCCTTCACCTAATCCTAACCCTCACCCTAACCCTAATCCTAACCCTAAAACCAACCCTAACCCTAACCCTAACCCTAACCTGACTGATAACATGTAAAATTAAATGATTACAAAGTCATGTCATAGGTGCATGAATTTAACCCTACCCTTCACCTAATCCTAACCCTAACCCTAACCCTAATCCTAACCCTAAACCAAACCCTAACCCTAACCCTAACCCTGACTGATAACATGTAAAATAAAATGATTAAAAAGTCATGTCATAGGTGCATGAATTTAACCCTACCCTTCACCTAATCCTAACCCTAACCCTAACCCTAATCCTAACCCTAAACCAAACCCTAACCCTAACCCTAACCCTAACCTGACTGATAACATGTAAAATTAAACGATAAACACGTCATCTATTAGGTGCATGAATTTAACCCTACCCTTCACCTAATCTTAACCCTAACCCTAACCCTGATCCTAACCCTAAACCCAACCCTAACCCTACCCCTTACCCTAACCTGACTGATAACATGTAAAATTAAACGATAAAAAAGTCATGTCATAGGTGCATGAATTTAACCCTACCCTTCACCTAATCCTAACCCTAACCCTAACCCTAATCCTAACCCTAAACCAAACCCTAACCCTAACCCTAACCTGACTGATAACATGTAAAATTAAATGATTAAAAAGTCATGTCATAGGTGCATGAATTTAACCCTACCCTTCACCTAATCCTAACCCCAACGCTAACCCTGATCCTAACCCTAAACCCAACCCTAACCCTAACCCTAACCCTAACCTGACTGATAACATGTAAAATTAAATGATAAAAAAGTCATGTCATAGTTGCATGAATTTAACCCTACCCTTCACCTAATCCTAACACTCAGCCTAACCCTAATCCTAACCCTAAACCCAACCCTAACCCTAAGCCTAACCCTAACCTGACTGATAACATGTAAAATTACACGATAAAAAAATCATGTCATAGGTGCATGAATTTAACCCTACCCTTCACCTAATCCTAACCCTAACCCTAACCCTAACCCTAATCCTAACCCTAAACCCAACCCTAACCCTAACCCTAACCCTAACCTGACTGATAACATGTAAAATTAAATGAGTAAAAGTCATGTCATAGGTGCATGAATTTAACCCTACCCTTCACCTAATCCAAACCCTTACCCTCACCCTAATCCTAACCCTACACCCAACCCTAACCCTAACCCTTACTCTAAGCAGACTGATAACATGTAAAATTAAACGATAAAAAAGTCATTTCATAGGTTCATGAATTTAACCCTACACTCACTTTATCCTAACCCTAACCTTAACCCTAATCCTAACCCTTAACCCAACCCTAACCCTAACCCTAACCCTAACCTGACTGATAACATGTAAAATTAAACGATAAAAAAGTCATGTCATAGGTGCATGAATTTAACCCTACCGTTTACCAAATCCTGACGCTAACACTAACCCTAATCCTAACCCTAAACCCAACCCTAACCCTAACCCTAAGCCTCACCCTAACCTGACTGATAACATGTAAAATTAAACGATAAAAAAGTCATGTCATAGGTGCATGAATTTAACCCTACCCTTCACCTAATCCTAACCCTAACCCTAACCCTAATCCTAACCCTAAACCCAACCCTAACCCTAACCCTAACCCTAACCCTAACCTGACTGATAACATGTAAAATTAAACGATTAAAAAGTCAGGTCATAGGTGCATGAATTAAACCCTACCCTTCACCTAATCCTAACCCTAATCCTAACCCTAACCCTAACCCTAATCCAAACCCTAAACCCAACCGTAACCCTAACGCTAACCCTAACCTGACTGATAACATGTAAAATAAAACGATTAAAAAGTCATGTCATAGGTGCATGAATTTAACCCTACCCTTGTCCTTATCCTAACCCTAACCCTAACCCTAATCCTAACCCTAAACCCAACCCTAACCCTAACCCTAACCCTAACCTGACTGATAACATGTAAAATTAAATGATTAAAAAGTCATGTCATAGGTGCATGAATTTAACCCTACCCTTCACCTATTCCTAACCCTAACCCTAACCCTAATCCTAACCCTAAACCCACCCCCCTCACCCTAAACCTAACCCTAACCTGACTGATAATATGTAAAATTAAATGATTAAAAAGTCATGTCATAGGTGCATGAATTTAACCCTACCCTTCACCTAATCCTAACCCTAACCCTAACCCTAATCCTAACCCTAAACCCAACCCTAACCCTAACCCTGACCCTAACCTGACTGATAACATGTAAAATTAAACGATTAAAAAGTCATGTCATAGGTGCATCAATTTAAACCTACCCTTCACCTAATCCTAACCCTCACCCTAACCCTAATCCTAACCCTAAACCCAACCCTAACCCTAACCCTAACCTGACTGACAACATGTAAAATTAAATGATTAAAAAGTCATTTCATAGGTGCATTAATTTAACCCGACCCTTCACCTAATCCTAACCCTAACCCTAACCCTAATCCTAACCCTAAACCCAACACTAACCCTAACCCTAACCCTAACCTGACTGATAACATGTTAAATCAAACGATAAAAAGTCATGTCATAGGTGCATGAATTTAACCCTACCCTTCCCCTAATCCTAACCCTAACCCTAACCCTAATCCTAACCCTAAACCCAACCATTACCCTAAGCCTAACCCTAACCTGACTGATAACATGTAAAATTAAACGATAACAAAGTCATGTCATAGGTGCAAGAATTTCCCCCTACCCTTCACCTAATCCTAACCCTAACCCTAACCCTAATGCTAACCCTAAACCCAAACCTAACACTAACCCTAACCCTAACCTGAGAGATAACATGTAAACTTAAACGATTAAACAGTCATGTCATAGGTGTATGAATTTAACACTACCCTTCACCTAATCCTAACCATAACCCTTTCCCTTATCCTAACCCTAAACGCAACCCTAACCCTAACCCTAACCCTAACCTGACTGATAACATGTAAAATTGAACGTTAAAAAAGTCATGTCATAGGTGCATGAATTTAACCCTACCCTTCACCTAATCCTAACCCTAACCCTAACCCTAACCCTGAACCAAACCCTAACCCTAACCCTAACCTGACTGATAACATGTAAAATTAAACGATTAAAAAGTCATGTCATAGGTGCATGAATTTAACCCTACCCTTCACCTAATCCTAACCCTAACCCTAACCCTAATCCTAACCCTCAACCCCACCCTAACCCTAACCCTAACCCTAACCTGACTGATAACATGTAAAATTAAACGATAAAAAGTCATGTAATAGGTGCATCAATTTAACCCTACCCTTCACCTAATCCTAACCCTAAGTCTAACCCTAATCCTAACCCTAAACCCAACCCTAAACCTTACCGTAACCCTAACCTGACTGATAACATGTAAAATTAAACGATAAAAAGTCATGTCATAGGTACATGAATTTAACCCTACCCTTCACCTAATCCTAACCCTAACCCTAACCCTAATCCTAACCCTAAACCCAACCCTAACCCTAACCCTAACCTGACTGATAACATGTAAAATTAAACGATTAAAAAGTCATGTCATAGGTGCATGAATTTAACCCTACCCTTCACCTAATCTTAACCCTAACCCTAACCCTAATCCTAACCCTAAACCCAACCCTAACCCTAACCCTAACCCTAACCTGACTGATAACATGTAAAATTTAATGATTAAAAAGTCATGTCATAGGTGCATGAATTTAACCCTACCCTTAACCTAATCCTAACCCTAACCCTAACCCTAATCCTAACCCTAAACCCAACCCTAACCCTAACCTGACTGATAACATGTAAACTTAAATGATCAAAACGTCATGTCATAGGTGCATTAATTTAACCCTACCCTTCACCTAATCCTAACCCTAACCCGTACCCTAACCCTAATCCTAACCGTAAACCCAACCCTAACCCTAACCCTAACCCTAACCTGACTGATAACATGTAAAATTAAACCATAAAAAAGTCATGTCATAGGTGCATGAATTTAACCCTACCCTTCACCTAATCCTAACCCTAACCCTAACCCTATTCCTAACCCTAAACCCAACCCTAACCCTAACCCTAACCCTAACCTGACTTGTAACATGTAAAATTAAACGATTAAAAAGTCATGTCATAGGTGCATTAATTTAACCCTACCCTTCACCTAAGCCTAACCCTAACCCTAACCCTAATCCTAACCCTAAACCCAACCCTAAACCTAACCCTAACCTGACTGATAACATGTAAAATTAAACGATTAAAAAGTCATGTCATAGGTGCATTAATTTAACCCTTCCCTTGTCCTAATCCTAATCCTAACCCTAACCCTAATCCTAACCCTAAACCCACCCCCTCACCCTAAACCTAACCCTAACCTGACTGATAACATGCAAAATTAAATGATTAAAAAGTCATGTCATAGGTGCATGAATTTAACCCTACCCTTCACCTAATCCTAACCCTTACCATAACCCTAATCCTAACCATAAAGCCAACCCTAACCCTAACCCTGACCCTAACCTGACTGATAACATGTAAAATTAAACGATTAAAAAGTCATGTCATAGGTGCATCAATTTAACCCTACCCTTCACCTAATCCTAACCCTTACCCTAACCCTAATCCTAACCCTAAACCCAACCCTAACCCTAACCCTAACCCTAACCTTACTGATAACATGTAAAATTAAATGATTAAAGAGTCATTTCATAGGTGCATGAATTTAACCCGACCCTTCACCTAATCCTAACCCTAACCCTAACCCTAATCCTAACCCTAAACCCAACCCTAACCCTATCCCTAACCCTAACCTGACTGATAACATGTAAAATTAAACGATTAAAAAGTCATGTCATAGGTGCATGAATTTAACCCTACCCTTCACCTAATCCTAACCCTAACCCTAACCCTAATCCTAACCCTAAACCCAACCCTAACCCTAACCCTAACCCAAACCTGACTGATAACATGTAAAATTAAACGATAAAAAGTCATGTCATAGGTGCATCAATTTAACCCTACCCTTCACCTAATCCTAACCCTAACCCTAACCCCAATCCTAACCCTAAACCCAACCCTAAACCTTACCGTAACCCTAACCTGACTGATAACATGTAAAATTAAACGATAAAAAGTCATGTCATAGGTGCATGAAATTAACCCTACCCTTCACCTAATCCTAACCCTAACCCTAACCCTAATCCT
This sequence comes from Euprymna scolopes, assembly GCF_053919585.1. Taxonomy (NCBI): domain Eukaryota; kingdom Metazoa; phylum Mollusca; class Cephalopoda; order Sepiida; family Sepiolidae; genus Euprymna; species Euprymna scolopes. The sequence goes on along the minus strand of NC_136527.1, from coordinate 59,134,987 downwards.
AACCCTAAACCCAACCCTAACACTAACCCTAACCTGACTGATAACATGTAAAATTAAACGATTAAAAAGTCATGTCATAGGTGCATGAATTTAACCCTACCCTTCACCTAATCCTAACCCTAACCCTAACCCTAATCCTAACCCTAAACCCAACCCTAACCCTAACCCTAACCCTAACCTGAATGATAACGTGTAAAATTAAATGATTAAAAAGTCATGTCATAGGTGCATGAATTTAACCCTACCCTTCACCTAATCCTAACCCTAACCCTAACCCTAATCCTATACCTAAACCCAACCCTAACCCTAACCCTAACCCTAACCTGACTGATAACATGTAAAATTTAATGATTAAAAAGTCATGTCATAGGTGCATGAATTTAACCCTACCCTTCCCCTAATCCTAACCCTAACCCTAATCCTAACCCTAAACCCAACCCTAACCATAACCCTAACCCTAACCTGACTGATAACATGTAAAATTAAATGATTAAAAAGTCATGTCATAGGTGCATGAATTTAACCCTACCCTTCACCTAATCCTAACCCTAACCCTAACCCTAATCCTAACCTGTACCCAACCCTAACCCTAACCCTAACCCTAACCTGACTGATAACATGTAAGATTAAACGATAAAAAAGTCATGTCATAGGTGCATGAATTTAACCCTACCCTTCACCTAATCCTAACCCTAACCCTAACCCTTATCCTAACCCTAAACCCAACCCTAACCCTAACCTTAACCTGACTGATAACATGTAAAATTAAACGATAAAAAAGTCATGTCATAGGTGCATGAATTTAACCCTACCCTTCACCTAATCCTAACCCTAACCCTAACCCTAATCCTAACCCTAAAATTAAACCTAACCCTAAACCTAACCCTAACCTGACTAATAACATGTAAAATTAAATGATTAAAAAGTCATTTCATAGGTGCATGAATTTAACCCTACCCTTCACCTAATCCTAACCCAAACCCTCACCCTAATCCTACCCCTAAACCAAACCCTAACCCTAACCCTAACCCTAACCTGACTGATAACATGTAAAATTAAATGATTAAAAAGTCATGTCATAGGTGCATGAATTTAACCCTACCCTTCACCTAATCCTAACCCTAACCCTAACCCTAACCCTAACCCTTACCCTTAACCCAACCCTAACCCTAACCCTAACCCTAACCTGACTGATAACATGTAACATTAAACGATAAAAAAGTCATGTCATAAGTGCATGAATTTAAGCCTACCCTTCACCTAATCCTAACCCTAACCCTAACCCTAATCCCAACCCTAAACCCAACCCTAACCCTAACCCTAACCTGACTGATAACATGTAAAATTAAACGATAAAAAAGTCATGTCATAGGTGCATGAATTTAACCCTACCCTTCACCTAATCCTAACCCTAACCCTAACCCTAATCCTAACCCTAAAACCAACCCTAACCCTAACCCTAACCCTAACCTGACTGATAACATGTAAAATTAAACGATAAAAAGTCATGTCACAGGTGCATCAATTTAACCCTACCCTTCACCTAATCCTAACCCTAACCCTAACCCTAATCCTAACCCTAAACCCAACCCTAAACCTTACCGTAACCCTAACCTGACTGATAACATGTAAAATTAAACGATAAAAAGTCATGTAATAGGTGCATGAATTTAACCCTACCCTTCACCTAATCCTAACCCTAACCCTAACCCTGATCCTAACCCTAAACCCAACCCTAACACTAACCCTAACCCTAACCTGACTGATAACATGTAACATTAAACGATAAAAAAGTCATGTCATAGGTGCATGAATTTAACCCTACCCTTCACCTAATCCTAACCCTAACCCTAACCTTAATCCTAACCCTAAACCCAACCCTAACCCTAACCCTAACCTGACTGATAACATGTAAAATAAAACGATTAAAAAGTCATGTCATAGGTGCATGAATTTAACCCTACCCTTCACCTAATCCTAACCCTAACCCTAACCCTAATCCTAACCCTAAACCCAACCCTAACCCTAACCCTAACCCAAACCTGACTGATAACATGTAAAATTAAACGATAAAAAGTCATGTCATAGGTGCATCAATTTAACCCTACCCTTCACCTAATCCTAACCCTAACCCTAACCCTAATCCTAACCCTAAACCCAACCCTAAACCTTACCGTAACCCTAACCTCACTGATAACATGTAAAATTAAACGATAAAAAGTCATGTCATAGGTGCATGAAATCAACCCTACCCTTCACCTTATCCTAACCCTAACCCTAACCCTAATCCTAACCCTAAACCCAACCCTAACACTAACCCTAACCTGACTGATAACATGTAAAATTAAACGATTAAAAAGTCATGTCATAGGTGCATGAATTTAACCCTACCCTTCACCTAATCCTAACCCTAACCCTAACCCTAACCCTAATCCTAACCCTAAACCCAACCCTAACCCTAACCCTAACCCTAACCTTACTGATAACATGTAAAATTAAATGATTAAAGAGTCATTTCATAGGTGCATGAATTTAACCCGACCCTTCACCTAATCCTAACCCTAACCCTAACCCTAATCCTAACCCTAAACCCAACCCTAACCCTATCCCTAACCCTAACCTGACTGATAACATGTAAAATTAAACGATTAAAAAGTCATGTCATAGGTGCATGAATTTAACCCTACCCTTCACCTAATCCTAACCCTAACCCTAACCCTAATCCTAACCCTAAACCCAACCCTAACCCTAACCCTAACCCAAACCTGACTGATAACATGTAAAATTAAACGATAAAAAGTCATGTCATAGGTGCATCAATTTAACCCTACCCTTCACCTAATCCTAACCCTAACCCTAACCCTAATCCTAACCCTAAACCCAACCCTAAACCTTACCGTAACCCTAACCTGACTGATAACATGTAAAATTAAACGATAAAAAGTCATGTCATAGGTGCATGAAATTAACCCTACCCTTCACCTAATCCTAACCCTAACCCTAACCCTAATCCTAACCCTAAACCCAACCCTAACACTAACCCTAACCTGACTGATAACATGTAAAATTAAACGATTAAAAAGTCATGTCATAGGTGCATGAATTTAACCCTACCCTTCACCTAATCCTAACCCTAACCCTAACCCTAATCCTAACCCTAAACCCAACCCTAACCCTAACCCTAACCCTAACCTGAATGATAACGTGTAAAATTAAATGATTAAAAAGTCATGTCATAGGTGCATGAATTTAACCCTACCCTTCACCTAATCCTAACCCTAACCCTAACCCTAATCCTATACCTAAACCCAACCCTAACCCTAACCCTAACCCTAACCTTACTGATAACATGTAAAATTTAATGATTAAAAAGTCATGTCATAGGTGCATGAATTTAACCCTACCCTTCCCCTAATCCTAACCCTAACCCTAATCCTAACCCTAAACCCAACCCTAACCATAACCCTAACCCTAACCTGACTGATAACATGTAAAATTAAATGATTAAAAAGTCATGTCATAGGTGCATGAATTTAACCCTACCCTTCACCTAATCCTAACCCTAACCCTAACCCTAATCCCAACCTGTACCCAACCCTAACCCTAACCCTAACCCTAACCTGACTGATAACATGTAAGATTAAACGATAAAAAAGTCATGTCATAGGTGCATGAATTTAACCCTACCCTTCACCTAATCCTAACCCTAACCCTAACCCTTATCCTAACCCTAAACCCAACCCTAACCCTAACCCTAACCTGACTGATAACATGTAAAATTAAACGATAAAAAAGTCATGTCATAGGTGCATGAATTTAACCCTACCCTTCACCTAATCCTAACCCTAACCCTAACCCTAATCCTAACCCTAAAATTAAACCTAACCCTAAACCTAACCCTAACCTGACTAATAACATGTAAAATTAAATGATTAAAAAGTCATTTCATAGGTGCATGAATTTAACCCTACCCTTCACCTAATCCTAACCCAAACCCTCACCCTAATCCTACCCCTAAACCAAACCCTAACCCTAACCCTAACCCTAACCTGACTGATAACATGTAAAATTAAATGATTAAAAAGTCATGTCATAGGTGCATGAATTTAACCCTACCCTTCACCTAATCCTAACCCTAACCCTAACCCTAATCCTAACACTAAACCCAACCCCAACCCTAACCCTAACCTGACTGATAACATGTAAAATTAAATGATTAAAAAGTCATGTCATAGGTGCATGAATTTAACCCTACCCTTCACCGAATCCTAACCCTAACCCTAACCCTAACCCTAAACCCAACCCTAACCCTAACCCTAACCCTAACCTGACTGATAACATGTAAAATTAAACGATAAAAAAGTCATGTCATAGTGAATGAATTTAACCCTACCCTTCACCTAATCCTAACCCTAACCCTAACCCTAATCCTAACCCTAAACCCAACCCTAACCCTAACCCTAACCTGACTGATAACATGTAAAATTAAACGATAAAAAAGTCATGTCATAGGTGCATGAATTTAACCCTACCCTTCACCTAATCCTAACCCTAACCCTAACCATAATCCTAACCCTAAACCCAACCCTAAACCTAACCGTAACCCTAACCTGACTGATAACATGTAAAATTAAACGATAAAAAAGTCATGTCATAGGTGCATGAATTTAACCCTACCCTTCACCTAATCCTAACCCTAACCCTAACCCTAATCCAAACCCTAAACCCAACCGTAACCCTAACGCTAACCCTAACCTGACTGATAACATGTAAAATTAAACGATTAAAAAGTCATGTAATAGGTGCATGAATTTAACCCTACCCTTGTCCTAATCCTAACCATAACCCTAACACTAATCCTAACCCTAAACCCAACCCTAACCCTATCCCTAACCCTAACCTGACTGATAACATGTAAAATTAAATGATTAAAAAGTCATGTCATAGGTGCATGAATTTAACCCTACCCTTCACCTATTCCTAACCCTAACCCTAACCCTAATCCTAACCCTAAACCCACCCCCCTCACCCTAAACCTAACACTAACCTGACTGATAATATGTAAAATTAAATGATTAAAAAGTCATGTCATAGGTGCATGAATTTAACCCTACCCTTCACCTAATCCTAACCCTAACCCTAACCCTAATCCTAACCATAAACCAAACCCTAACCCTAACCCTGACCCTAACCTGACTGATAACATGTAAAATTAAACGATTAAAAAGTCATGTCATAGGTGCATCAATTTAAACCTACCCTTCACCTAATCCTAACCCTCACCCTAACCCTAATCCTAACCCTAAACCCAACCCTAACCCTAACCCTAACCCTAACCTGTCTGATAACATGTAAAATTAAATGAGTAAAAACTCATGTCATAGGTGCATGAATTTAACCCTACCCTTCACCTAATCCTAACCCTAACACTAACCCTAACCCTAACCCTAAACCCAACCCTAACCCTAACCCTAACCTGACTGATAACATGTAAAATTAAATGATTAAAAAGTCATGTCATAGGTGCATGAATTTAACCCTACCCTTCACCTAATCCTAACCCTAACCCTAACCCTAATCCTAACCCTATACCAAACCCTAACCCTTACCCTAACCATAACCTGACTGATAACATGTAAAATTAAACGATTAAAAAGTATTGTCATAGGTGCATGAATTTAACCCTACCCTTCACCTAATCCTAACCCTAACCCTAACCCTAATCCTAACCCTAAAACCAACCCTAACCCTAACCCTAACCTGACTGATAACATGTAAAATTAAACGATAAAAAAGTCATGTCATAGGTGCATGAATTTAACCCTACCCTTCACCTAATCCTAACCCTAACCCTAACCCCAATCCTAACCCTAAAACCAACCCTAACCCTAACCCTAACCCTAATCCTAACCCTAAAATAAACCCTAACCCTAACCCTAACCTTAACCTGACTGATAACATGTAAAATTAAATGAGTAAAAAGTCATGTCATAGGTGCATGAATTTAACCCTACCCTTCACCTAATCCTAACCCTAACCCTAACCCTTTCCTAACCCTATACCCAACCCTAACCCTAACCCTAACCCTAACCTGACTGATAACATGTAAAATTAAACGATTAAAAAGTAATGTCATAGGTGCATGAATTAATCCTACCCTTCACCTAATCCTAACCCTCACCCTAACCCTAATCCTAACCCTAAAACCAACCCTAACCCTAACCCTAACCCTAACCTGACTGATAACATGTAAAATTAAATGATTACAAAGTCATGTCATAGGTGCATGAATTTAACCCTACCCTTCACCTAATCCTAACCCTAACCCTAACCCTAATCCTAACCCTAAACCAAACCCTAACCCTAACCCTAACCCTGACTGATAACATGTAAAATAAAATGATTAAAAAGTCATGTCATAGGTGCATGAATTTAACCCTACCCTTCACCTAATCCTAACCCTAACCCTAACCCTAATCCTAACCCTAAACCAAACCCTAACCCTAACCCTAACCCTAACCTGACTGATAACATGTAAAATTAAACGATAAACACGTCATCTATTAGGTGCATGAATTTAACCCTACCCTTAACCTAATCTTAACCCTAACCCTAACCCTGATCCTAACCCTAAACCCAACCCTAACCCTTCCCCTAACCCTAACCTGACTGATAACATGTAAAATTAAACGATAAAAAAGTCATGTCATAGGTGCATGAATTTAACCCTACCCTTCACCTAATCCTAACCCTAACCCTAACCCTAATCCTAACCCTAAACCAAACCCTAACCCTAACCCTAACCTGACTGATAACATGTAAAATTAAATGATTAAAAAGTCATGTCATAGGTGCATGAATTTAACCCTACCCTTCACCTAATCCTAACCCCAACGCTAACCCTGATCCTAACCCTAAACCCAACCCTAACCCTAACCCTAACCCTAACCTGACTGATAACATGTAAAATTAAATGATTAAAAAGTCATTTCATATGTGCATTAATTATACCCGACCCTTCACCTAATCCTAACCCTAACCCTAACCCTAATCCTAACCCTAAACCCAACCCTAACCCTAAGCCTAACCCTAACCTGACTGATAACATGTAAAATTAAATGATTAAAAAGTCATGTCATAGGTGCATGAAGTTAACCCTACCCTTCACCTAATCCTAACCCTAACCCTAACCCTAATCCTAACCCTAAACCCAACCCTAACCCTAACCCTAACCCTAACCTGACTGATAACATGTAAAATTACACGATAAAAAAATCATGTCATAGGTGCATGAATTTAACCCTACCCTTCACCTAATCCTAACCCTAACCCTAACCCTAACCCTAATCCTAACCCTAAACCCAACCCTAACCCTAACCCTAACCCTAACCTGACTGATAACATGTAAAATTAAATGAGTAAAAGTCATGTCATAGGTGCATGAATTTAACCCTACCCTTCACCTAATCCAAACCCTTACCCTCACCCTAATCCTAACCCTACACCCAACCCTAACCCTAACCCTTACTCTAAGCAGACTGATAACATGTAAAATTAAACGATAAAAAAGTCATTTCATAGGTTCATGAATTTAACCCTACACTCACTTTATCCTAACCCTAACCTTAACCCTAATCCTAACCCTTAACCCAACCCTAACCCTAACCCTAACCCTAACCTGACTGATAACATGTAAAATTAAACGATAAAAAAGTCATGTCATAGGTGCATGAATTTAACCCTACCGTTTACCAAATCCTGACGCTAACACTAACCCTAATCCTAACCCTAAACCCAACCCTAACCCTAACCCTAAGCCTCACCCTAACCTGACTGATAACATGTAAAATTAAACGATAAAAAAGTCATGTCATAGGTGCATGAATTTAACCCTACCCTTCACCTAATCCTAACCCTAACCCTAACCCTAATCCTAACCCTAAACCCAACCCTAACCCTAACCCTAACCCTAACCCTAACCTGACTGATAACATGTAAAATTAAACGATTAAAAAGTCAGGTCATAGGTGCATGAATTAAACCCTACCCTTCACCTAATCCTAACCCTAATCCTAACCCTAACCCTAACCCTAATCCAAACCCTAAACCCAACCGTAACCCTAACGCTAACCCTAACCTGACTGATAACATGTAAAATAAAACGATTAAAAAGTCATGTCATAGGTGCATGAATTTAACCCTACCCTTGTCCTTATCCTAACCCTAACCCTAACCCTAATCCTAACCCTAAACCCAACCCTAACCCTAACCCTAACCCTAACCTGACTGATAACATGTAAAATTAAATGATTAAAAAGTCATGTCATAGGTGCATGAATTTAACCCTACCCTTCACCTATTCCTAACCCTAACCCTAACCCTAATCCTAACCCTAAACCCACCCCCCTCACCCTAAACCTAACCCTAACCTGACTGATAATATGTAAAATTAAATGATTAAAAAGTCATGTCATAGGTGCATGAATTTAACCCTACCCTTCACCTAATCCTAACCCTAACCCTAACCCTAATCCTAACCCTAAACCCAACCCTAACCCTAACCCTGACCCTAACCTGACTGATAACATGTAAAATTAAACGATTAAAAAGTCATGTCATAGGTGCATCAATTTAAACCTACCCTTCACCTAATCCTAACCCTCACCCTAACCCTAATCCTAACCCTAAACCCAACCCTAACCCTAACCCTAACCTGACTGACAACATGTAAAATTAAATGATTAAAAAGTCATTTCATAGGTGCATTAATTTAACCCGACCCTTCACCTAATCCTAACCCTAACCCTAACCCTAATCCTAACCCTAAACCCAACACTAACCCTAACCCTAACCCTAACCTGACTGATAACATGTTAAATCAAACGATAAAAAGTCATGTCATAGGTGCATGAATTTAACCCTACCCTTCCCCTAATCCTAACCCTAACCCTAACCCTAATCCTAACCCTAAACCCAACCATTACCCTAAGCCTAACCCTAACCTGACTGATAACATGTAAAATTAAACGATAAAAAAGTCATGTCATAGGTGCAAGAATTTCCCCCTACCCTTCACCTAATCCTAACCCTAACCCTAACCCTAATGCTAACCCTAAACCCAAACCTAACACTAACCCTAACCCTAACCTGAGAGATAACATGTAAAATTAAACGATTAAACAGTCATGTCATAGGTGCATGAATTTAACACTACCCTTCACCTAATCCTAACCATAACCCTTTCCCTTATCCTAACCCTAAACGCAACCCTAACCCTAACCCTAACCCTAACCTGACTGATAACATGTAAAATTGAACGTTAAAAAAGTCATGTCATAGGTGCATGAATTTAACCCTACCCTTCACCTAATCCTAACCCTAACCCTAACCCTAACCCTGAACCAAACCCTAACCCTAACCCTAACCTGACTGATAACATGTAAAATTAAACGATTAAAAAGTCATGTCATAGGTGCATGAATTTAACCCTACCCTTCACCTAATCCTAACCCTAACCCTAACCCTAATCCTAACCCTCAACCCCACCCTAACCCTAACCCTAACCCTAACCTGACTGATAACATGTAAAATTAAACGATAAAAAGTCATGTAATAGGTGCATCAATTTAACCCTACCCTTCACCTAATCCTAACCCTAAGTCTAACCCTAATCCTAACCCTAAACCCAACCCTAAACCTTACCGTAACCCTAACCTGACTGATAACATGTAAAATTAAACGATAAAAAGTCATGTCATAGGTACATGAATTTAACCCTACCCTTCACCTAATCCTAACCCTAACCCTAACCCTAATCCTAACCCTAAACCCAACCCTAACCCTAACCCTAACCTGACTGATAACATGTAAAATTAAACGATTAAAAAGTCATGTCATAGGTGCATGAATTTAACCCTACCCTTCACCTAATCTTAACCCTAACCCTAACCCTAATCCTAACCCTAAACCCAACCCTAACCCTAACCCTAACCCTAACCTGACTGATAACATGTAAAATTTAATGATTAAAAAGTCATGTCATAGGTGCATGAATTTAACCCTACCCTTAACCTAATCCTAACCCTAACCCTAACCCTAATCCTAACCCTAAACCCAACCCTAACCCTAACCTGACTGATAACATGTAAACTTAAATGATCAAAACGTCATGTCATAGGTGCATTAATTTAACCCTACCCTTCACCTAATCCTAACCCTAACCCGTACCCTAACCCTAATCCTAACCGTAAACCCAACCCTAACCCTAACCCTAACCCTAACCTGACTGATAACATGTAAAATTAAACCATAAAAAAGTCATGTCATAGGTGCATGAATTTAACCCTACCCTTCACCTAATCCTAACCCTAACCCTAACCCTATTCCTAACCCTAAACCCAACCCTAACCCTAACCCTAACCCTAACCTGACTTGTAACATGTAAAATTAAACGATTAAAAAGTCATGTCATAGGTGCATTAATTTAACCCTACCCTTCACCTAAGCCTAACCCTAACCCTAACCCTAATCCTAACCCTAAACCCAACCCTAAACCTAACCCTAACCTGACTGATAACATGTAAAATTAAACGATTAAAAAGTCATGTCATAGGTGCATTAATTTAACCCTTCCCTTGTCCTAATCCTAATCCTAACCCTAACCCTAATCCTAACCCTAAACCCACCCCCTCACCCTAAACCTAACCCTAACCTGACTGATAACATGCAAAATTAAATGATTAAAAAGTCATGTCATAGGTGCATGAATTTAACCCTACCCTTCACCTAATCCTAACCCTTACCATAACCCTAATCCTAACCATAAAGCCAACCCTAACCCTAACCCTGACCCTAACCTGACTGATAACATGTAAAATTAAACGATTAAAAAGTCATGTCATAGGTGCATCAATTTAACCCTACCCTTCACCTAATCCTAACCCTTACCCTAACCCTAATCCTAACCCTAAACCCAACCCTACCCCTAACCCTAACCCTAACCTTACTGATAACATGTAAAATTAAATGATTAAAGAGTCATTTCATAGGTGCATGAATTTAACCCGACCCTTCACCTAATCCTAACCCTAACCCTAACCCTAATCCTAACCCTAAACCCAACCCTAACCCTATCCCTAACCCTAACCTGACTGATAACATGTAAAATTAAACGATTGAAAAGTCATGTCATAGGTGCATGAATTTAACCCTACCCTTCACCTAATCCTAACCCTAACCCTAACCCTAATCCTAACCCTAAACCCAACCCTAACCCTAACCCTAACCCAAACCTGACTGATAACATGTAAAATTAAACGATAAAAAGTCATGTCATAGGTGCATCAATTTAACCCTACCCTTCACCTAATCCTAACCCTAACCCTAACCCCAATCCTAACCCTAAACCCAACCCTAAACCTTACCGTAACCCTAACCTGACTGATAACATGTAAAATTAAACGATAAAAAGTCATGTCATAGGTGCATGAAATTAACCCTACCCTTCACCTAATCCTAACCCTAACCCTAACCCTAATCCTAACCCTAAACCCAACCCTAACACTAACCCTAACCTGACTGATAACATGTAAAATTAAACGATTAAAAAGTCATGTCATAGGTGCATGAATTTAACCCTACCCTTCACCTAATCCTAACCCTAACCCTAACCCTAATCCTAACCCTAAACCCAACCCTAACCCTAACCCTAACCCTAACCTGAATGATAACGTGTAAAATTAAATGATTAAAAAGTCATGTCATAGGTGCATGAATTTAACCCTACCCTTCACCTAATCCTAACCCTAACCCTAACCCTAATCCTATACCTAAACCCAACCCTAACCCTAACCCTAACCCTAACCTGACTGATAACATGTAAAATTTAATGATTAAAAAGTCATGTCATAGGTGCATGAATTTAACCCTACCCTTCCCCTAATCCTAACCCTAACCCTAATCCTAACCCTAAACCCAACCCTAACCATAACCCTAACCCTAACCTGACTGATAACATGTAAAATTAAATGATTAAAAAGTCATGTCATAGGTGCATGAATTTAACCCTACCCTTCACCTAATCCTAACCCTAACCCTAACCCTAATCCTAACCTGTACCCAACCCTAACCCTAACCCTAACCCTAACCTGACTGATAACATGTAAGATTAAACGATAAAAAAGTCATGTCATAGGTGCATGAATTTAACCCTACCCTTCACCTAATCCTAACCCTAACCCTAACCCTTATCCTAACCCTAAACCCAACCCTAACCCTAACCCTAACCTGACTGATAACATGTAAAATTAAACGATAAAAAAGTCATGTCATAGGTGCATGAATTTAACCCTACCCTTCACCTAATCCTAACCCTAACCCTAACCCTAATCCTAACCCTAAAATTAAACCTAACCCTAAACCTAACCCTAACCTGACTAATAACATGTAAAATTAAATGATTAAAAAGTCATTTCATAGGTGCATGAATTTAACCCTACCCTTCACCTAATCCTAACCCAAACCCTCACCCTAATCCTACCCCTAAACCAAACCCTAACCCTAACCCTAACCCTAACCTGACTGATAACATGTAAAATTAAATGATTAAAAAGTCATGTCATAGGTGCATGAATTTAACCCTACCCTTCAACTAATCCTAACCCTAACCCTAACCTTAACCCTAACCCTTACCCTAAACCCAACCCTAACCCTAACCCTAACCCTAACCTGACTGATAACATGTAACATTAAACGATAAAAAAGTCATGTCATAGGTGCATGAATTTAAGCCTACCCTTCACCTAATCCTAACCCTAACCCTAACCCTAATCCCAACCCTAAACCCAACCCTAACCCTAACCCTAACCTGACTGATAACATGTAAAATTAAACGATAAAAAAGTCATGTCATAGGTGCATGAATTTAACCCTACCCTTCACCTAATCCTAACCCTAACCCTAACCCTAATCCTAACCCTAAAACCAACCCTAACCCTAACCCTAACCCTAACCTGACTGATAACATGTAAAATTAAACGATAAAAAGTCATGTCACAGGTGCATCAATTTAACCCTACCCTTCACCTAATCCTAACCCTAACCCTAACCCTAATCCTAACCCTAAACCCAACCCTAAACCTTACCGTAACCCTAACCTGACTGATAACATGTAAAATTAAACGATAAAAAGTCATGTAATAGGTGCATGAATTTAACCCTACCCTTCACCTAATCCTAACCCTAACCCTAACCCTGATCCTAACCCTGAACCCAACCCTAACACTAACCCTAACCCTAACCTGACTGATAACATGTAACATTAAACGATAAAAAAGTCATGTCATAGGTGCATGAATTTAACCCTACCCTTCACCTAATCCTAACCCTAACCCTAACCTTAATCCTAACCCTAAACCCAACCCTAACCCTAACCCTAACCCAAACCTGACTGATAACATGTAAAATTAAACGATAAAAAGTCATGTCATAGGTGCATGAAATCAACCCTACCCTTCACCTTATCCTAACCCTAACCCTAACCCTAATCCTAACCCTAAACCCAACCCTAACACTAACCCTAACCTGACTGATAACATGTAAAATTAAACGATTAAAAAGTCATGTCATAGGTGCATGAATTTAACCCTACCCTTCACCTAATCCTAACCCTAACCCTAACCCTAATCCTAACCCTAAACCCAACCCTAACCCTAACCCTAACCCTAACCTTACTGATAACATGTAAAATTAAATGATTAAAGAGTCATTTCATAGGTGCATGAATTTAACCCGACCCTTCACCTAATCCTAACCCTAACCCTAACCCTAATCCTAACCCTAAACCCAACCCTAACCCTATCCCTAACCCTAACCTGACTGATAACATGTAAAATTAAACGATTAAAAAGTCATGTCATAGGTGCATGAATTTAACCCTACCCTTCACCTAATCCTAACCCTAACCCTAACCCTAATCCTAACCCTAAACCCAACCCTAACCCTAACCCTAACCCAAACCTGACTGATAACATGTAAAATTAAACGATAAAAAGTCATGTCATAGGTGCATCAATTTAACCCTACCCTTCACCTAATCCTAACCCTAACCCTAACCCTAATCCTAACCCTAAACCCAACCCTAAACCTTACCGTAACCCTAACCTGACTGATAACATGTAAAATTAAACGATAAAAAGTCATGTCATAGGTGCATGAAATTAACCCTACCCTTCACCTAATCCTAACCCTAACCCTAACCCTAATCCTAACCCTAAACCCAACCCTTACACTAACCCTAACCTGACTGATAACATGTAAAATTAAACGATTAAAAAGTCATGTCATAGGTGCATGAATTTAACCCTACCCTTCACCTAATCCTAACCCTAACCCTAACCCTAATCCTAACCCTAAACCCAACCCTAACCCTAACCCTAACCCTAACCTGAATGATAACGTGTAAAATTAAATGATTAAAAAGTCATGTCATAGGTGCATGAATTTAACCCTACCCTTCACCTAATCCTAACCCTAACCCTAACCCTAATCCTATACCTAAACCCAACCCTAACCCTAACCCTAACCCTAACCTTACTGATAACATGTAAAATTTAATGATTAAAAAGTCATGTCATAGGTGCATGAATTTAACCCTACCCTTCCCCTAATCCTAACCCTAACCCTAATCCTAACCCTAAACCCAACCCTAACCATAACCCTAACCCTAACCTGACTGATAACATGTAAAATTAAATGATTAAAAAGTCATGTCATAGGTGCATGAATTTAACCCTACCCTTCACCTAATCCTAACCCTAACCCTAACCCTAATCCCAACCTGTACCCAACCCTAACCCTAACCCTAACCCTAACCTGACTGATAACATGTAAGATTAAACGATAAAAAAGTCATGTCATAGGTGCATGAATTTAACCCTACCCTTCACCTAATCCTAACCCTAACCCTAACCCTTATCCTAACCCTAAACCCAACCCTAACCCTAACCCTAACCTGACTGATAACATGTAAAATTAAACGATAAAAAAGTCATGTCATAGGTGCATGAATTTAACCCTACCCTTCACCTAATCCTAACCCTAACCCTAACCCTAATCCTAACCCTAAAATTAAACCTAACCCTAAACCTAACCCTAACCTGACTAATAACATGTAAAATTAAATGATTAAAAAGTCATTTCATAGGTGCATGAATTTAACCCTACCCTTCACCTAATCCTAACCCAAACCCTCACCCTAATCCTACCCCTAAACCAAACCCTAACCCTAACCCTAACCCTAACCTGACTGATAACATGTAAAATTAAATGATTAAAAAGTCATGTCATAGGTGCATGAATTTAACCCTACCCTTCACCTAATCCTAACCCTAATCCTAACCCTAACCCTAACCCTTACCCTAAACCCAACCCTAACCCTAACCCTAACCCTAACCTGACTGATAACATGTAACATTAAACGATAAAAAAGTCATGTCATAGGTGCATGAATTTAAGCCTACCCTTCACCTAATCCTAACCCTAACCCTAACCCTAATCCCAACCCTAAACCCAACCCTAACCCTAACCCTAACCTGACTGATAACATGTAAAATTAAACGATAAAAAAGTCATGTCATAGGTGCATGAATTTAACCCTACCCTTCACCTAATCCTAACCCTAACCCTAACCCTAATCCTAACCCTAAAACCAACCCTAACCCTAACCCTAACCCTAACCTGACTGATAACATGTAAAATTAAACGATAAAAAGTCATGTCACAGGTGCATCAATTTAACCCTACCCTTCACCTAATCCTAACCCTAACCCTAACCCTAATCCTAACCCTACACCCAACCCTAAACCTTACCGTAACCCTAACCTGACTGATAACATGTAAAATTAAACGATAAAAAGTCATGTAATAGGTGCATGAATTTAACCCTACCCTTCACCTAATCCTAACCCTAACCCTAACCCTGATCCTAACCCTAAACCCAACCCTAACACTTACCCTAACCCTAACCTGACTGATAACATGTAACATTAAACGATAAAAAAGTCATGTCATAGGTGCATGAATTTAACCCTACCCTTCACCTAATCCTAACCCTAACCCTAACCTTAATCCTAACCCTAAACCCAACCCTAACCCTAACCCTAACCTGACTGATAACATGTAAAATTAAACGATTAAAAAGTCATGTCATAGGTGCATGAATTTAACCCTACCCTTCACCTAATCCTAACCCTAACCCTAACCCTAATCCTAACCCTAAACCCAACCCTAACCCTAACCCTAACCCAAACCTGACTGATAACATGTAAAATTAAACGATAAAAAGTCATGTCATAGGTGCATCAATTTAACCCTACCCTTCACCTAATCCTAACCCTAACCCTAACCCTAATCCTAACCCTAAACCCAACCCTAAACCTTACCGTAACCCTAACCTCACTGATAACATGTAAAATTAAACGATAAAAAGTCATGTCATAGGTGCATGAAATCAACCCTACCCTTCACCTAATCCTAACCCTAACCCTAACCCTAATCCTAACCCTAAACCCAACCCTAACACTAACCCTAACCTGACTGATAACATGTAAAATTAAACGATTAAAAAGTCATGTCATAGGTGCATGAATTTAACCCTACCCTTCACCTAATCCTAACCCTAACCCTAACCCTAATCCTAACCCTAAACCCAACCCTAACCCTAACCCTAACCCTAACCCTAACCTGAATGATAACGTGTAAAATTAAATGATTAAAAAGTCATGTCATAGGTGCATGAATTTAACCCTACCCTTCCCCTCATCCTAACCCTAACCCTAATCCTAACCCTAAACCCAACCCTAACCATAACCCTAACCCTAACCTGACTGATAACATGTAAAATTAAACGATTAAAAAGTCATGTCATAGGTGCATGAATTTAACCCTACCCTTCACCTAATCCTAACCCTAACCCTAACCCTAATCCTAACCCTAAACTTAACCCTAACCCTAACCCTAACCCTAACCTGACTGATAACATGTAAAATTAAACGATTAAAAAGTCATGTCATAGGTGCATGACTTTAACCCTACCCTTCACCTAATCCTAACCCTAACCCTAACCCTAACCCTAACCCTAAAACCAACTCTAACCCTATCCCTAACCCTAACCTGACTGATAACATGTAAAATTAAATGATTAAAAAGTCATGTCATAGGTGCATGAATTTAACCCTACCCTTCACCTAATCCTAACCCTAACCCTAACCCTAATCCTAACCTGTACCCAACCCTAACCCTAACCCTAACCCTAACCTGACTGATAACATGTAAGATTAAACGATAAAAAAGTCATGTCATAGGTGCATGAATTTAACCCTACCCTACACCTAATCCTAACCCTAACCCTAACCCTTATCCTAACCCTAAACCCAACACTAAGCCTAACCCTAACCCTAACCTGACTGATAACATGTAAAATTAAATGATTAAAAAGTCATGTCATAGGTGCATGAATTTAACCCTACACTTTACCTAATCCTAACCCTAACTCTAACCCTAACCCTAACCCTAACCCTAAACCCAACCCTAACCCTAACCCTAACCCTAACCTGACTGATAACATGTAACATTAAACGATTAAAAAGTCATGTCATAGGTGCATGAATTTAACCCTACCCTTCACCTAATCCTAACCCTAACCCTAACCCTAATCCCAACCCTACACCCAACCCTAACCCTAACCCTAACCTGACTGATAACATGTAAAATTAAACGATAAAAAAGTCATGTCATAGGTGCATGAATTTAACCCTACCCTTCACCTAATCCTAACCCTAACCCTAACCCTAATCCTAACCCTAAAACCAACCCTAACCCTAACCCTAACCCTAACCTGACTGATAACATGTAAAATTAAATGATTAAAAAGTCATGTCATAGGTGCATGAATTTAACCCTACCCTTCACCTAATCCTAACCCTAACCCTAACCCTAATCCTAACCCTCACCCCAACCCTAAGCCTAACCCTAACCCTTACCTTACTGATAACATGTAAAATTAAATGATTAAAAAGTCATGTCATAGGTGCATGAATTTAACCCTACCCTTCACCTAATCCTAACCCTAACGCTAACCCTGATCCTAACCCTAAACCCAACCCTAACCCTAACCATAACCCTAACCTGACTGATAACATGTAAAATAAAATGATTAAAAAGTCATTTCATAGGTGCATGAATTTAACCCGACCCTTCACTTAATCCTAACCCTAACCCTAACCCTAATCCTAACCCTAAACCCAACACTAACCCTCACCCTAACCCTAACCTGACTGAGAACTTGTAAAATTAAATGATTAAAAAGTCATGTCATAGGTGCTTGAATTTAACCCTACCCTTCACCTAATCCTAACCCTAACCCTAACCCTAATCCTAACCCTAAACCAAACCCTAACCCTAACCCTAACCTGACTGATAACATGTAAAATTAAACGATTAAAAAGTCATGTCATAGGTGCATGAATTTAACCCTACCCTTCACCTAATCCTTACACTAACCCTAACCCTGACCCTAATCCTAACCCTAAACCCAACCCTAACCCTAACCCTAACCCTAACCTGACTGATAACATGTAAAATTAAACGATAAAAAAGTCATGTCATAGGTGCATCAATTTAACCCTACCCTTCACCTAATCCTAACCCTAACCCTAACCCTAATCCTAACCCTAAAACCCAACCCTAAACCTAACCGTAACCCTAACCTGACTGATAATATGTAAAATTAAATGATTAAAAAATCATGTCATAGGTGATTCAATTTAACCCTACCCTTCACCTAATACTAACCCTAACCCTAACCCTAATCCTAACCCTAAACCCAAACCTAACCCTAACCCTCACCTGACTGATAACATGTAAAATTAAACGATTAAAAAGTCATGTCATCGGTGCATGAATTTAACCCTACCCTTCACCTAATCCTAACCCTAACCCTAACCCTAATCCTAACCGTAAACCCAACCCTTACCCTAAGCCTAACCCTAACCTGACTGATAACATGTAAAATTAAACGATAAAAAGTCATGTCATAGGTGCATGAATTTAATCCTACCCTTCACCTAATCCTAACCCTAACCCTAACCCTAATCCTAAGCCTAAACCCAAACCTAACACTAACCCTAACCCTAACCTGAATGATAACATGTAAAATTAAATGATTAAAAAGTCATGTCATAGGTGCATGAATTTAACCCTACCCTTCACCTAATCCTAACCCTAATCCTAACCCTGATCCTAACCCTAAACCCAACCCTAACCCTAACCGTAACCTGACTGATAACATGTAAAATTAAACGATTAAAAAGTCATGTCATAGGTGAATGAATTTAACCCTACCCTTCACCTAATCCTAACGCTAACCCTAACCCTAATCCTAACCCTAAATGCAACCCTAACCCTAACTCTAACCCTAACCTGACTGATAACATGTAAAATTAAACGATAAAAAGTCATGGCATAGGTGCATGAATTTAACCCTACCTTTCACCTAATCCTAACCCTTACCCTAACCCTAATTCTAACCCTAAACCCAACCCCAACCCTAACCCTAACCCTAACCTGACTGATAACATGTAAAATTAAACGATTAAAAAGTCATGTCATAGGTGCATGAATTTAACCCTACCCTTCACCTAATCCTAACCCTAACCCTAACCCTAATCCTATCCCTAAACCCAACCCTAACCCTAACCCTAACCCTAACCTGACTGATAACATGTAAAATTAAATGATTAAAAAGTCATGTCATAGGTGCATCAATTTCACCCTACCCTTCACCTAATCCTAACCCTACCCCTAACCCTAACCCTAACCCTAAACCCAACCCAACTCTAACCCTAACCCTAACCTGACTGATAACATGTAAAATTAAATGAGTAAAAAGTCATGTCATAGGTGCATGAATTTAACCCTACCCTTCACCTAACCCTAACCCTAACCCTAACCCTAACCCTAAACCCAACCCAACCGTAACCCTAACCCTAACCTGACTGATAACATGTAAAATTAAATGATTAAAAAGTCATGTCATAGGTGCATCAATTTAACCCTACCCTTCACCTAATCCTAACCCTAACCCTAACCCTAATCCTAACCCTAAACCCAACCCTAACCCTAACCCTAACCCTAATCCTAACCCTAAACCCAACCCTAACCCTAAGCCTAACCTGACTGATAACATGTAAAATTAAACGAGAAAAAAAGTCATGTCATAGGTGCATGAATTTAACCCTACCCTTCACCTAATCCTAACCCTGACCCTAATCCTAACCCTAAACAAAACCCTAACCCTAACCCTAACCTGACTGATAACATGTAAAATAAAACGATAAAAAGTCATGTCATAGGTGCATGAATTTAACCCTACCCTTCACCTAATCCTAACCCTAACCCTAACCCTAATCCTAACCCTAAACCCAAACCTAACACTAACCCTAACCCTAACCTGAATGATAACATGTAAAATTAAATGATTAAAAAGTCATGTCATAGGTGCATGAATTTAACCCTACCCTTCACCTAATCCTAACCCTAATCCTAACCCTGATCCTAACCCTAAACCAAACCCTAACCCTAACTGTAACCTGACTGATAACATGTAAAATTAAACGATTAAAAAGTCATGTAATAGGTGAATGAATTTAACGCTACCCTTCACCTAATCCTAACCCTAACCCTAACCCTAACCCTAATCCTAACCCTAAACCCAACCCTAACCCTAACCCTAAATCTAACCTGACTGATAACATGTAAAATAAAACGATAAAAAAGTCATGTCATAGGTGCATCAATTTAACCCTACCCTTCACCTAATCCTAACCCTAACCCTAAACCTAATCCTAACCCTAAACCCAACCCTAAACCTTACCCTAACCCTAACCTGACTTATAACATGTAAAATAAAAAGATAAAAATCATGTCATAGGTGCATCAATTTAACCCTACCCTTCACCTAATCCTAACCCTAACCCTAACCCTAATCCTAACCCTAAACCCAACCCTTACCCTAAGCCTAACCCTAACCTTACTGATAACATGTAAAATTAAACGATAAAAAAGTCATGTCATAGGTGCATGAATGTAACCCTACCCTTCACCTAATCCTAACCCTAACCCTAACCCTAATCCTAACCCTAAACCCAAACCTAACACTAACCCTACCCCTAACCTGAATGATAACATGTAAAATTAAATGATTAAAAAGTCATGTCATAGGTGCATGAATTTAACCCTACCCTTCACCTAATCCTAACCCTAACCCTAACCCTGATCCTAACCCTAAACCCAACCCTAACCCTAACCCTAACCCCAACCTGACTGATAACATGTAAAATTAAACGATTAAAAAGTCATGTCATAGGTGCATGAATTAAACCCTACCCTTCACCTAATCCTAACCCTAACCGCAACCCTAATCCTAACCCTAAACCCAACCCTGAACCTAACCGTAACCCTAACCTGACTGATAACATGTAAAATTAAACGATAAAAAGTCATGTCATAGGTGCATGAATTTAACCCTACCCTTAACCTAATCCTAACCCTAACCCTAACCCTAACCCTAATCCTAACCCTAAACCCAACCCTAACCCTAACCCTAACCTGACTGATAACATGTAAAATTAAATGATTAAAAAGTCATGTCATAGGTGCATGAATTTAACCCTACCCTTCACCTAATCCTAACCCTAACCCTAACCCTAATCCTAACCCTAAACCCAACCCTAACCCTAACCCTTACCCTAACCTGACTGATAACATGTAAAATTGAATGATTAAAAAGTCATGTCATAGGTGCATGAATTTAACCCTACCCTTCACCTAATCCTAACCCTCACCCTAACCCTAACCCTAAACCCAACCCAACCCTAACCCTAACCCTAACCTGACTGATAACATGTAAAATTAAATGATAAAAAAGTCATGTCATAGGTGCATCAATTTAACCCTACCCTTCACCTAATCCTAACCCTAACCCTAACCCTAATCCTAACCGTAAACCCAACCCTAACCCTAACCCTAACCCTAACCTGACTGATAACATGTAAAATTAAACAATAAAAAAGTCATGTCATAGGTGCATGAATTTAACCCTACCCTTCACCTAATCCTAACAAGAACCCTAACCCTAATCCTCACCCTAAACCCAACCCTAACCCTAACCCTAACGTGACTGATAACATGTAAAATTAAACGATTAAAAAGTCATGTCATAGGTGCATGAATTTAACCCTACCCTTCACCTAATCCTAACCCTAACCCTAACCCAAATCCTAACCCTAAACCCAACCCTAACCCTAACCCTAACCCTAACCTGACTGATAACATGTAAAATTAAATGATCAAAAAGTCATGTCATAGGTGCATGAATTTAACCCTACCCTTCACCTAATCCTAACCCTAACCCTAACCCATATCCTAACCCTAAACCCAAACCTAACCCTAACCCTAACCCTAACCTGACTGATAACATGTAAAATTTAATGATAAAAAAGTCATGTCATAGGTGCATGAATTTAACCCTACCCTTAACCTAATCCTAACCCTAACCCTAACCCTAATCCTAATCCTTAACCCAACCCTACCCCTAACCCTAACCCTAACCTGACTGATAACATGTAAAATTAAACGATTAAAAAGTCATGTCATAGGTGCATGATTTTAACCCTACCCTTCACCTAATCCTAACCCTAACCCTAACCCTAATCCTAACCCTAAACCCGACCCTAACCCTAACCCTAACCCTAACCTGACTGATAACATGTAAAATTCAACGCTTAAAAAGTCATGTTATAGGTGCATGAATTTAACCCTACCCTTCACCTAATCCTAACCCTAACCTTAACCCTAATCCTAACCCTAAACCCAACCCTAACCCTAACCCTAACCCCAACCTGACTGATAACATGTAAAATTAAATGAGTAAAAAGTCATGTCATAGGTGCGTGAATTTAACCCTACCCTTCACCTAATCCTAACCCTAACCCTAACCCTAAACCTATCTCTAAACCCAACCCTAACCCTAACCCTAACCCTAACCTGACTGATAACATGTAAAATTAAATGATTAAAAAGTCATGTCATAGGTGCATGAATTTAACCCTATCCTTCACCTAATCCTAACCCTAACCCTAACCCTAATCCTAACCCTAAACCCAACCCTAACCCTAACCCTAACCCTAACCTGACTGATAACATGTAAAATTAAACGATAAATAAGTCATGTCATAGGTGCATTAATTTAACCCTACCCTTCACCTAATCCTAACCCTAACCCTAACCCTAATCCTAACCCTAAACCCAACCCTAAACCTAACCCTAACCTGACTGGTAACATGTAAAATTAAACGATAAAAAATCATGTCATAGGTGCATGAATTTAACCCTACCCTTCACCTAATCCTAACCCTAACCCTAACCCTAATCCTAACCCTAAAACCAACCCTGACCTAACCATAACCCTAACCTGACTGATAACATGTACAATTAAACAATACAAAAGTCATGTCATAGGTGCATGAATTTAACCCTACCCTTCACCTAATCCTAACCCTAACCCTAACCCTAACCCTAACCCTAAACCCAACCCTAACCCTAACCCTAACCCTAACCTGACTGATAACATGTACAATTAAACAATACAAAAGTCATGTCATAGGTGCATGAATTTAACCCTACCCTTCACCTAATCCTAACCCTAACCCTAACCCTAATCCTAACCCTAAACCCAACCCTGACCCTAACCCTAACACTAACCTGACTGATAACATGTAAAATTAAACGATTAAAAAGTCATGTCATAGGTGCATGAATTTAACCCTACCCTTCACCTAATCCTAACCCTAACCCTGATCCTAACCCTAAACCCAACCCTAACCCTAACCCTAACCCTAACTTGACTGATAACATGTAAAATTAAACGATAAAAAGTCATGTCATAGGTGCATGCATTTAACCATACCATTCATCTAATCCTAACACTAACCCTAACCCTAATCCTAACCCTAAACCCAAAATTACCCTAAGCCTAACCCTAACCTGACTGTAACATGTAAAATTAAACGATAAAAAAGTCATGTCATAGGTGCATGAATTTAACCCTACCCTTCACCTAATCCTAACCCTAACGCTAACCCTAATCCTAACCCTAAACCCAACCCAACCCTAACCCGTACCTGACTGATAACATGTAAAATTAAACGATTAAAAAGTAATGTCATAGGTGCATGAATTTAACCATACCCGTCACCTAATCCTAACCCTAACCCTAACCCTAATACTCACCCTAAACCAAACCCTAACCCTATCCCTAACCCTAACCTGACTGATAACATGTAAAATTAAACGATAAAAAAGTCATGTATTAGGTGCATGAATTTAACCCTACCCTTCACCTAATCCTAACCCTAACCCTAACCCTAATCCTCACCCTAAACCCAACCATAACTCTAACCCTAACCCTAACCAGACTGACAACATGTAAAATTTCACGATTAAAAAGTCATAACATAGGTGCATGAATTTAACCCTACCCTTCACCTACTTCTAGCCCTAACCCTAACCCTAATCCTAACCCTAAACCCAACCCTAACCCTAACCCTAACCTGACTGATAACATGTAAAATTAAACGATTAAAAAGTCATGTCACAGGTGCATGAATTTGACCCTACCCTTCACCTAATCCTAACCCTAACCCTAACCCTAACCCTAAACCCAACCCTAACCCAAACCCTTACCCTAACCTGACTGATACCATGTAAAATCAAATGATTAAACAGTCATGTCATAGGTGCATGAATTTAACCCTACCCTTCACCTAAACCTAACCCCTTCACTAACCCTAATCCTAACCCTAAACCCAACCCTAACCCTAACCCTAACCCTAACCCTAACCTGACTGATAACATGTAAAATTAAATGATTAAAAAGTCATGTCATAGGTGCATGAATTTAACCCTACCCTTTACCTAATCCTAACCCTAACCCTAACCCTAATCCTAACCCTAAACCCAACCCTAACCATAACCCTAACCCTAACCTGACTGATAACATGTAAAATTTAATGATTAAAAAGTCATGTTATAGGTGCATGAATTTAACCCTACCCTTCACCTAATCCTAACCCTAACCTTAACCCTAATCCTAACCCTAAACCCAACCCTAAACCCTAACCCTAACCCTAACCTGATTGACAACATGTAAAATTAAATGATCAAAAAGTCATGTCATAGGTGCATGAATTTAACCCTACCCTTCACCTAATCCTAACCCTAACCCTAACCCTAATCCTAACCCTTAACCCAACCCTAACCCTAACCCTAACCCTAACCTGACTGATAACATGTAAAATTAAACGATTAAAAAGTCATGTCATAGGTGCATGATTTTAACCCTACCCTTCTACTAATCCTAACCCTAACCTTAACCCTAATCCTAACCCTAAACCCAACCCTAACCCTAACCCTAACCCTAACCTGACTGATAACATGTAAAATTAAATGAGTAAAAAGTCATGTCATAGGTGCGTGAATTTAACCCTAACCTTCACCTAATCCTAACCCTAACCCTAACCCTGAACCTATCTCTAAACCCAACCCTAACCCTAACCCTAACCCTAACCTGACTGATAACATGTAAAATTAAATGATTAAAAAGTCATGTCATAGGTGCGTGAATTTAACCCTACCCTTCACCTAATCCTAACCCTAACCCTAAGCCTAATCCTAACCCTAAACCCAACCCTAACCCTAACCCTAACCCTAACCTGACTGATAACATGTAAAATTAAACGATAAAAAAGTCATGTCATAGGTGCATGAATTTAACCCTACCCTTCACCTAATCCTAACCCTAACCCTAACCCTAATCCTAACCCTAAACCCAACCCTAACCCTAACCCTAACCTGACTGGTAACATGTAAAATTAAACGATAAAAAATCATGTCATAGGTGCATGAATTTTACCCTACCCTTCACCTAATCCTAACCCTAACCCTAACCCTAATCCTAACCCTAAAACCAACCCTGACCCTAACCCTAACCCTAACCTGACTGATAACATGTAAAATTAAATGATTAAAAAGTCATGTCATAGGTGCATGAATTTAACCCTACCCTTCACCTAATCCTAACCCTAACCCTAACCCTAATCCTAACCCTAAACCAAACCCTAACCCTAACCCTAACCCTAACCTGACTGATAACATGTAAAATTAAATGATTAAAAAGTCATGTCATAGGTGCATGAATTTAACCCTACCCTTCACCTAATCCTAACCCTAACCCTAACCCTAACCCTAACCCTAAACCAAACTCAAACCCTAACCCTAACCCTAACCTGACTGATAACATGTAAAATTAAACAATAAAAAAATCATGTCATAGGTGCATGAATTTTACCCTACCCTTCACCTAATCCTAACCCTAACCCTAACCCTAATCCTAACCCTAAACCCAACCCTGACCCTAACCCTAACCTGACTGATAACATGTAAAATAAAATGATTAAAAAGTAATGTCATAGGTGCATGAATTTAACCCTACCCTTCACCTAATCCTAACCCTAACACTGATCCTAACCCTAAACCCAACCCTAACCCTAACCCTGACCCTAACTTGACTGATAACATGTAAAATTAAACGATAAAAAGTCATGTCATAGGTGCATGCATTTAACCATTCCATTCATCTAATCCTAACCCTAACCCTAACCCTAATCCTAACCCTAAACCCAACACTTACCCTAAGCCTAACCCTAACCTGACTGATAACATGTAAAATTAAACGATAAAAAAGTCATGTCATAGGTGCATGAATTTAACCCTACCCTTCACCTAATCCTAACCCTAACGCTAACCCTAATCCTAACCCTAAACCCAACCCAACCCTAACCCGTACCTGACTGATAACATGTAAAATTAAACGATTAAAAAGTCATGTCATAGGTGCATGAATTTAACCATACCCGTCACCTAATCCTAACCCTAACCCTACCCCTAATATTAACCCTAAACCCAACCCTAACCTTATCCCTAACCCTAACCTGACTGATAACATGTAAAATTAAACGATAAAAAAGTCATGTATTAGGTGCATGAATTTAACCCTACACTTCACCTAATCCTAACACTAACCCTAACCCTAATCCTAACCCTAAACCCAACCATAACTCTAACCCTAACCCTAACCAGACTGATAACATGTAAAATTACACGATTAAAAAGTCATGTCATAGGTGCATGAATTTAACCCTACCCTTCACCTAATTCTAGCCCTAACCCTAACCCTAATCCTAACCTGTACCCAACCCTAACCCTAACCCTAACCTGACTGATAACATGTAAAATTAAACGATTAAAAAGTCATGTCATAGGTGCATGAATTTAACCCTTCCCTTCACCTAATCCTAACCCTAACCCTAACCCTAATCCTAACCCTAAACCCAACCCTAACCCTAACCCTAACCTGACTGATAACATGTAAAATTAAATGATTAAGGAGTCATGTTATAGGTGCATGAATTTAACCCTACCCTTCACCTAATCCTAACCCCTTCACTAACCCTAATCCTAACCCTAAACCCAACCCTAACCCTAACCCTAACCCTAACCTGACTGATAACATGTAAAATAAAATGATTAAAAAGTCATGTCATAGGTGCATGAATTTAACGTTACCCTTCACCTAATCCTAATGCTAACCCTAACCCTAATCCTAACCCTAAACCCAACCCTAACCCTAACCCTAACCCTAACCTGACTGATAACATGTAAAATTAAATGATTAAAAAGTCATGTCATAGGTGCATGAATTTAACCCTTCCCTTCACCTAATACTAACCCTAACCCTAACCCTAATCCTAACCCTAAACACAACCCTAACCCAAACCCTTACCCATACCTGACTGATACCATGTAAAATCAAATGATTAAATAGTCATGTCATAGGTGCATGAATTTAACCCTACCCTTCACCTAATCCTAACCCCTTCACTAACCCTAATCCTAACCCTAAACCCAACCCTAACCCTAACCCTAACCCTAACCTGACTGATAACATGTAAAATTAAATGATTAAAAAGTCATGTCATAGGTGCATGAATTTAACCCTACCCTTCACCTAATCCTAACCCTAACCCTAACCCTAATCCTAACCCTAAACCTAAACCCAACCCTAACCCTAACCCTAACCCTAACCTGACTGATTACATGTAAAATTAAACAATAAAAAAATCATGTCATAGGTGCATGAATTTAACCCTACCCTTCACCTAATCCTAACCCTAACCCTAACCCTAATCCTAACCCTAAACACAACCCTGACCCTAACCCTAACCTGACTGATAACATGTAAAATTAAACAATACAAAAGTCATGTCATAGGTGCATGAATTTAACCCTACCCTTCACCTAATCCTAACCCTAACCCTAACCCTAATCCTACCCCTAAACCCAACCCTAACCCTAACCCTAACCCTAACCTGACTGATAACATGTAAAATAAAATGATTAAAAAGTAATGTCATAGGTGCATGAATTTAACCCTACCCTTCACCTAATCCTAACCCTTACCCTGATCCTAACCCTAAATCCAACCCTAACCCTAACCCTAACCCTAACTTGACTGATAACATGTAAAATTAAACGATAAAAAGTCATGTCATAGGTGCATGCATTTAACCATACCATTCATCTAATCCTAACCCTAACCCTAACCCTAATCCTAACCCTAAACCCAACACTTACCCTAAGCCTAGCCCTAACCTGACTGATAACATGTAAAATTAAACGATAAAAAAGTCATGTCATAGGTGCATGAATTTAACCCTACCCTTCACCTAATCCTACCCCTAACGCTAACCCTAATCCTAACCCTAAACCCAACCCAACCCTAACCCGTACCTGACTGATAACATGTAAAATTACACGATTAAAAAGTCATGTCATAGGTGCATGAATGTAACCATACCCGTCACCTAATCCTAACCCTAACCCTAACCCTAATACTAACCCTAAACCCAACCCTAACCCTATCCCTAACCCTAACCTGACTGATAACATGTAAAATTAAACGATAAAAAAGTCATGTATTAGGTGCATGAATGTAACCCTACCCTTCACCTAATCCTAACCCTAACCCTAACCCTAATCCTAACCCTAAACCCAACCATAACTCTAACCCTAACCCTTACCAGACTGATAACATGTAAAATTACACGATTAAAAAGTCATGTCATAGGTGCATGAATTTAACCCTACCCTTCACCTAATTCTAGCCCTAACCCTAACCCTAATCCTAACCCTAAACCCAACCCTAACCCTAACCCTAACCTGACTGATAACATGTAAAATTAAACGATTAAAAAGTCATGTCATAGGTGCATTAATTTAACCCTACCCTTCACCTAATCCTAACCCTAACCCTAACCCTAATCCTAACCCTAAACCCAACCCTAACCCAAACCCTTACCCTAACCTGACTGATACTATGTAAAATCAAATGATTAAACAGTCAGGTCATAGGTGCATGAATTTAACCCTACCCTTCACCTAATCCTAACCCCTTCACTAACACTAATCCTAACCCTAAACCCAACCCTAACCCTAACCCTAACCCTAACCTGACTGATAACATGTAAAATTAAATGATTAAAAAGTCCTGTCATAGGTGCATGAATTTAACCCTACCCTTCACCTAATCCTGACCCTTACCCTAACCCTAATCCTAACCCTAAACCCAACCCTAACCCTAACCCTAACCCTAACCTGACTGATTACATGTACAATTAAACGATTAAAAAGTGATCTCATAGGTGCATGAATTTAACCCTACCCTTCACCTAATCCTAACCCTAACCATAACCCTACTCCTAACCCTAAACCCAACCCTAACCCTAACCCTAACCCTACCCTGACTGATAACATGTAAAATTAAACGATTAAACAGTCATGTCATAGGTGCATGAATTTAACCCTACCCTTCACCTAATCCTTACCCTAACCCTAACCCTAATCCTAACCCTAACCCCAACCCTAACCCTAACCCTAACCTGACTGATAACATGTAAAATAAAACGATTAAAAAGTAATGTCATAGGTGCATGAATTTAACCCTACCCTTCAGCTAATCCTAACCCTAACCCTAACCCTAATCCTAACCCCAAACCCAACCCTATCCCAAACCCTAACCCTAACCTGACTGATAACATATAAAATTAAATGATTAAAAAGTCATGTCATAGGTGCATGAATTTAACCCTACTATTCACCTAATCCTAACCCTAACCCTAACCCTAATCCTAAACCTAAACCCAACCCTAACCCTAACCCTAACCCTAACCTGACTGATAACATGTAAAATTTAATGATGAAAAAGTCATGTCATAGGTGCACGAATTTAACCCGACCCTTCACCTAATCCTAACCCTAACCCTAACCCTAATCCTAACCCTAAACCCAACCCTAACCCTAACCCTAACCCTAACCTGACTCATAACATGTAAAATTAAACGATAAAAAAGTCATGTCATAGGTGCATGAATTAAACCCTACCCCTTAACCTAATCCTAACCCTAAACTTAACCCTAATTCTAACTCTAAACCCAACACTAACCCTAACCCTAACCCTAACCAGACTGATAACATGTAAAAGTAAATGAGTAAAAAGTCATGTCATAGGTGCATGAATTTAACCCTACCCTTCACCTAATCCTAACCCTAACCCTAACCCTAACCCTAACCTAAACCCAACCCTAACCCTAACCCTAACCCTAACCTGACTGATAACATGTAAAATTAAATGATTAAAAAGTCATGTCATAGGTGCATCAATTTAATCCTACCCTTCACCTAATCCTAACCCTAACCCTAACCCTAATCCTAACCGTAAACCAAACCCTAACCCTAAGCCTAACCCTTAACTGACTGATAACATGTAAAATTACACGATTAAAAAGTCATGTCATAGGTGCATGAATTTAACCCTACCCTTCACCTAATCCTAATCCTAACCCTAATCCTAACCCTAAAACCAACCCTAACCCTAACCCTAACCCTAACCTTACTGATAACATGTAAAATTAAATGATTACACAGTCATGTCATAGGTGCATGAATTTATCCCTACCCTTCTCCTAATCCTAACCCTTACCCTAACCCTAATCCTAACCCTAAACACAACCCTAACCCTAACCCTAACCCTAACCCTAACCTGACTGATAACATGCAAAATAAAACGATTAGAAAGTCATGTCATAGGTGCATGCATTTAACCCTACCCTTCACCTAATCCTAACCCAAACCCTTCACCTAATCCTTACCCTAACCCTAACCCTAATCCTAACCCTAAACCCAACCCTAATCCTAACCCTAACCCTAACCTGACTGACAACATGTAAAATTAAACGATTAAAAAGTCATGTCATAAATGCATGAATTTAACCCTACCCTTACCCTAATCCTAACCCTAACCCTAACCCTAATCCTAACCCTTA
This sequence comes from Euprymna scolopes, assembly GCF_053919585.1. NCBI lineage: Eukaryota > Metazoa > Mollusca > Cephalopoda > Sepiida > Sepiolidae > Euprymna > Euprymna scolopes. Next base: position 59,103,434 of record NC_136527.1, on the reverse strand, counting down.
ACCCAACCCTAACCCTAACCCTAACCCTTACCTGACTGATAACATGTAAAATTAAATAATTAAAAAGTCATGTCATAGGTGCAGGAATTTAACCCTACCCTTCACATAATCTAATCCCTTATCCCTATATTTAATCCTAACCCTAAACCCAACCCTAACCCTAACCCTAACCCTAACCTGACTGATAACATGTAAAATTAAATGAGTAAAAAGTCATGTCATAGGTGCATGAATTTAACCCTACCCGTCACCTAACCCTTACCCTAACCCTAACCCTAAACCCAACCCTAACCCTAACCCTGACCCTAACCTGACTGATAACATGTAAAATTAAACGATAAGAAGTCATGTCATAGGTGCATTCATTTAACCATACCATTCATCTAATCCTAACCCTAACCCTAATCCTAAACCTAAACCCAACCCTTACCCTAAGCCTAACCCTAACCTGACTGATAACATGTAAAATTAAACGATAAAAAAGTCATGTCATAGGTGCATGAATGTAACCCTACCCTTCACCTAATCCTAACCCTAACCCTAACACTAATCCTAACCCTACACCCAAACCTAACACTAACCCTAACCCTAACCTGAATGATAACATGTAAAATTAAACAATTAAAAAGTTATGTCATAGGTGCATGAATTTGACCCTACCCTTCATCTAATCCTAACCCTAACCCTAACCCTAATCCTAACCCTAAACCCAACCCTAACCCTAACACTAACCCTAACCTGACTGATAACATGTGAAATTAAACGATTAAAAAGTCATGTCATAGGTGCATGAATTATACCCTACCCTTCACCTAATCCTAACCCTAACCCTAACCCTAATCCTAACCCTAAACCCAACTCTAACCCTAACTCTAACTCTAACATGACTGATAACATGTAAAATTAAACGATAAAAAACTCATTTCATAGGTTCATGAATTTAACCCCACCCTTCACCTACTCCTAACCCTAACCCTTACCCTTATCCTAACCCTAAACCCAACCCTAAACCTAACCCTAACCCTAACCTGACTGATAACATGTAAAATTAAACGATAAAAAAGTCATGTATTAGGTGCATGAATGTAACCCTACCCTTCACCTAATCCTAACCCTAACCCTAACCCTAATCCTAACCCTAAACCCAACCATAACTCTAACCCTAACCCTTACCAGACTGATAACATGTAAAATTACACGATTAAAAAGTCATGTCATAGGTGCATGAATTTAACCCTACCCTTCACCTAATTCTAGCCCTAACCCTAACCCTAATCCTAACCCTAAACCCAACCCTAACCCTAACCCTAACCTGACTGATAACATGTAAAATTAAACGATTAAAAAGTCATGTCATAGGTGCATTAATTTAACCCTACCCTTCACCTAATCCTAACCCTAACCCTAACCCTAATCCTAACCCTAAACCCAACCCTAACCCAAACCCTTACCCTAACCTGACTGATACTATGTAAAATCAAATGATTAAACAGTCAGGTCATAGGTGCATGAATTTAACCCTACCCTTCACCTAATCCTAACCCCTTCACTAACACTAATCCTAACCCTAAACCCAACCCTAACCCTAACCCTAACCCTAACCTGACTGATAACATGTAAAATTAAATGATTAAAAAGTCCTGTCATAGGTGCATGAATTTAACCCTACCCTTCACCTAATCCTGACCCTTACCCTAACCCTAATCCTAACCCTAAACCCAACCCTAACCCTAACCCTAACCCTAACCTGAATGATTACATGTACAATTAAACGATTAAAAAGTGATCTCATAGGTGCATGAATTTAACCCTACCCTTCACCTAATCCTAACCCTAACCATAACCCTACTCCTAACCCTAAACCCAACCCTAACCCTAACCCTAACCCTACCCTGACTGATAACATGTAAAATTAAACGATTAAACAGTCATGTCATAGGTGCATGAATTTAACCCTACCCTTCACCTAATCCTTACCCTAACCCTAACCCTAATCCTAACCCTAACCCCAACCCTAACCCTAACCCTAACCTGACTGATAACATGTAAAATAAAACGATTAAAAAGTAATGTCATAGGTGCATGAATTTAACCCTACCCTTCAGCTAATCCTAACCCTAACCCTAACCCTAATCCTAACCCCAAACCCAACCCTATCCCAAACCCTTACCCTAACCTGACTGATAACATATAAAATTAAATGATTAAAAAGTCATGTCATAGGTGCATGAATTTAACCCTACTATTCACCTAATCCTAACCCTAACCCTAACCCTAATCCTAAACCTAAACCCAACCCTAACCCTAACCCTAACCCTAACCTGACTGATAACATGTAAAATTTAATGATGAAAAAGTCATGTCATAGGTGCACGAATTTAACCCGACCCTTCACCTAATCCTAACCCTAACCCTAACCCTAATCCTAACCCTAAACCCAACCCTAACCCTAACCCTAACCCTAACCTGACTCATAACATGTAAAATTAAACGATAAAAAAGTCATGTCATAGGTGCATGAATTAAACCCTACCCCTTAACCTAATCCTAACCCTAAACTTAACCCTAATTCTAACTCTAAACCCAACACTAACCCTAACCCTAACCCTAACCAGACTGATAACATGTAAAAGTAAATGAGTAAAAAGTCATGTCATAGGTGCATGAATTTAACCCTACCCTTCACCTAATCCTAACCCTAACCCTAACCCTAACCCTAACCTAAACCCAACCCTAACCCTAACCCTAACCCTAACCTGACTGATAACATGTAAAATTAAATGATTAAAAAGTCATGTCATAGGTGCATCAATTTAATCCTACCCTTCACCTAATCCTAACCCTAACCCTAACCCTAATCCTAACCGTAAACCAAACCCTAACCCTAAGCCTAACCCTTAACTGACTGATAACATGTAAAATTACACGATTAAAAAGTCATGTCATAGGTGCATGAATTTAACCCTACCCTTCACCTAATCCTAATCCTAACCCTAATCCTAACCCTAAAACCAACCCTAACCCTAACCCTAACCCTAACCTTACTGATAACATGTAAAATTAAATGATTACACAGTCATGTCATAGGTGCATGAATTTATCCCTACCCTTCTCCTAATCCTAACCCTTACCCTAACCCTAATCCTAACCCTAAACACAACCCTAACCCTAACCCTAACCCTAACCCTAACCTGACTGATAACATGCAAAATAAAACGATTAGAAAGTCATGTCATAGGTGCATGCATTTAACCCTACCCTTCACCTAATCCTAACCCGAACCCTTCACCTAATCCTTACCCTAACCCTAACCCTAATCCTAACCCTAAACCCAACCCTAATCCTAACCCTAACCCTAACCTGACTGACAACATGTAAAATTAAACGATTAAAAAGTCATGTCATAAATGCATGAATTTAACCCTACCCTTACCCTAATCCTAACCCTAACCCTAACCCTAATCCTAACCCTTAACCCAACCCTAACCCTAACCCTAACCCTTACCTGACTGATAACATGTAAAATTAAATAATTAAAAAGTCATGTCATAGGTGCAGGAATTTAACCCTACCCTTCACATAATCTAATCCCTTATCCCTATATTTAATCCTAACCCTAAACCCAACCCTAACCCTAACCCTAACCCTAACCTGACTGATAACATGTAAAATTAAATGAGTAAAAAGTCATGTCATAGGTGCATGAATTTAACCCTACCCGTCACCTAACCCTTACCCTAACCCTAACCCTAAACCCAACCCTAACCCTAACCCTGACCCTAACCTGACTGATAACATGTAAAATTAAACGATAAGAAGTCATGTCATAGGTGCATTCATTTAACCATACCATTCATCTAATCCTAACCCTAACCCTAATCCTAAACCTAAACCCAACCCTTACCCTAAGCCTAACCCTAACCTGACTGATAACATGTAAAATTAAACGATAAAAAAGTCATGTCATAGGTGCATGAATGTAACCCTACCCTTCACCTAATCCTAACCCTAACCCTAACACTAATCCTAACCCTACACCCAAACCTAACACTAACCCTAACCCTAACCTGAATGATAACATGTAAAATTAAACAATTAAAAAGTTATGTCATAGGTGCATGAATTTGACCCTACCCTTCATCTAATCCTAACCCTAACCCTAACCCTAATCCTAACCCTAAACCCAACCCTAACCCTAACACTAACCCTAACCTGACTGATAACATGTGAAATTAAACGATTAAAAAGTCATGTCATAGGTGCATGAATTATACCCTACCCTTCACCTAATCCTAACCCTAACCCTAACCCTAATCCTAACCCTAAACCCAACTCTAACCCTAACTCTAACTCTAACATGACTGATAACATGTAAAATTAAACGATAAAAAACTCATTTCATAGGTTCATGAATTTAACCCCACCCTTCACCTACTCCTAACCCTAACCCTTACCCTTATCCTAACCCTAAACCCAACCCTAAACCTAACCCTAACCCTAACCTGACTGATAACATGTAAAATTAAACGATAAAAAAGTCATGTCATAGGTGCATGAATTTAACCCTACCTTCACCTAATCCTAACCCTAACCCTAACCCTAATCCTAACTCTAAACCCAACCCTAACCCTGACCCTAACCCTAACCTGACTGATAACATGTAAAATTAAATGATTAAAAAGTCATGTCATAGGTGCATGAATTTAACCCTACCCTTCACCTTATCCTTACCCTACACCCAACCCTAACCCTAACCCTAACCCTAACCTGACTGATAACATGTAAAATTAAACGATAAAAAAGTCATGTCATAGGTGCATTAATTTAACCCTACCCTTCACCTAATCCTAACCCTAACCCTTCTCCTAATCCTAACCCTAACCCTATACCTAATCCTAAACCTAAACCCAACCCTAACCCTAATTTCATAGGTGCATGAATTTAACCCTACCCTTCACCTAATCCTAACCCTAACCCTAACCCTAATCCTAACCCTAAACCCAACCCTAAACCTAATCGTAACCCTAACCTCACTGATAACATGTAAAATTAAACGAAAAAAAAGTCATGTCATAGGTGCATGAATTTATCCCTACCCTTCTCCTAATCCTAACCCTTACCCTAACCCTAATCCTAACCCTAAACCCAACCCTAACCCTAACCCTAACCCTAACCTGACTGATAACATGAAAAATCAAACGATTAGAAAGTCATGTCATAGGTGCATGCATTTAACCCTACCCTTCACCTAATCCTAACCCGAACCCTTCACCTAATCCTAACCCTAACCCTAACCCTAATCCCAACCCTAAACCCAACCCTAATCCTAACCCTAACCCTAACCTGACTGACAACATGTAAAATTAAACGATTCAAAAGTCATGTCATAAATGCATGAATTTAACCCTACCCTTACCCTAATCCTAACCCTAACCCTAACCCTAATCCTAACCCTAAACCCAACCCTTACCCTAACCCTAACCCTTACCTGACTGATAACATGTAAAATTTAATAATTAAAAAGTCATGTCATAGGTGCAGGAATTTAACCCTACCCTTCACATAATCTAATCCCTTATCCCTATATTTAATCCTAACCCTAAACCCAACCCTAACCCTAACCCTAACCATAACCTGACTGATAACATGTAAAATTAAATGAGTAAAAAGTCATGTCATAGGTGCATGAATTTAACCCTACCCTTCACCTAATCCTAACCCTTACCCTAACCCTAATCCTAACCCTAAACCCAACCCTAACCCTAACCCTAACCCTAACCTGACTGATTACATGTAAAATTAAACGATAAAATAGTCATGTCATAATTGCATGAATTTAACCCTACCCTTCACCTAATCCTAACCCTTACCCTAACCCTAATCCTAACCCTAACCCCACCCCTAAACCTAACCCTAACCTGACTGATTACATGTAAAATTAAACGATTAAAAAGTCATGTCATAGGTGCATGAATTAAACCCTACCCTTCACCTAATCCTAACCCTAAACTTAACCCTAATCCTAACTCCAAACCCAACCCTAACCCTAACCCTAACCCTAACCTGACTGATTACATGTAAAATTAAACGATAAAATAGTCATGTCATAATTGCATGAATTTAACCCTACCCTTCACCTAATCCTAACCCTCACCCAAACCCTAATCCTAAACCCAACCCTAGCCCTAACCCTAACCCTAACCTGACTGATAACATGTAAAATTAAATGATTAAAAAGTCATGTCATAGGTGCATCAATTTAACCCTACCCTTCACCTAATCCTAACCCTAACCCTAACCCTAATCCTAACCGTAAACCCAACCCTAACCCTAAGCCTAACCCTAACCTGACTGATAACATGTAAAATTAAACGATTAAAAAGTCATGTCATAGGTGCATGAATTTAACCCTACCCTTCACCTAATCCTAACCCTAACCCTAATCCTAACCCTAAAACCAACCCTAACCCTAACCCTAACCCTAACCTGACTGATAACATGTAAAATTAAATGATTACAAAGTCATGTCATAGGTGCATGAATGTAACCCTACCCTTCACCTAATCCTAACCCTAACGCTAACCCTAATCCTAACCCTAAATCCAACCCTAACACTAACCCTAACCTTAACCTGAATGATAACATGTAAAATTAAACGATTAAAAAGTCATGTCATAGGTGCATGAATTGAACCCTACCCTTCACCTAATCCTAACCCTAACCCTAACCCTAATCCTAACCCTAAACCCAACCCTAAACCTAACCGTAACCCTAACCTGACTGATAACATGTAAAATTAAACGATAAAAAGTCATGTCATAGGTGCATGAATTTAACCCTACCCTTCACCTAATCCTAACCTTAACCCTAACCCTGATCCTAACCCTAAACCCAACCCTAACCCTAACCCTAACCTGACTGATAACATGTAAAATTAAACGATTAAAAAATCATGTCATAGGTGCATGAATTTAACCCTACCCTTCACCTAATCCTAACCCTAACCCTTCACCTAATCCTAACCCTACCCCAAAACCTAATCCTTACCCTAAACCCAACCCCAACCCTAACCCTTACCCTAACCTGACTGATAACATGTAAAATTAAACGATACAAAAGTCATGTCATAGGTGCATGAATTTAACCCTACCCCTCACCTCATCCTAACCCTAACCCTAATCCTAACCCTAAAACCAACCCTAACCCTAACCCTAACCTGACTGATAACATGTAAAATTAAATGATTAAAAAGTCATGTCATAGGTGCATGAATTTAACCCTACCCTTCACCTAATCCTAACCCTAACCCTAACCCTAATCCTAACCCTCTACCCAACCCTAACCCTAACCCTAACCCTAACCTGACTGATAACATGTAAAATAAAATGATTGAAAAGTCATGTCACAGGTGCATGAATTTAACCCTACCCTTCACCTAATCCTAACCCTAACCCTAACCCGAATCCCAACCCTAAACCCAACCCTAACCCTAACCCTGACCCTAACCTGACTGATAACATGTAAAATTAAACGATAAGAAGTCATGTCATAGGTGCATGAATTTAAACATACCATTCATCAAATCCTAACCCTAACCCTAACCCTAATCCTAAACCTAAACCCAACCCTTACCCTACCCCTAACCCTAACCTGACTGATAACATGTAAAATTAAACGATAAAAAAGTCATGTCATAGGTGCATAAATGTAACCCTACCCTTCACCTAATCCTAACCCTAACCCTAACCCTAATCCTAACCCTACACCCAAACCTAACACTAACCCTAACCTTAACCTGAATGATAACATGTAAAATTAAACAACTAAAAGGTTATGTCATAGGTGCATGAATTTAATCCTACCCTTCACTTAATCGTAACCCTAACACTAACCCTAATCCTAACCCTAAACCCAACCCTAACCCTACGACTAACCCTAACCTGACTGATAACATGTGAAATTAAACGATTAAAAAGTCATGTCATAGGTGCATGAATTTAACCCTACCCTTCACCTAATCCTAACCCTAACCCTAACCCTAATCCTAACCCTAAACCCAAATCTAACCCTAACCCTAACCCTAACCTGACTGATAACATGTAAAATTAAACGATAAAAAAGTCATTTCATAGGTTCATGAATTTAACCCCACCCTTCACCTACTCCTAACCCTAACCCTAATCCTAACCCTAAACCCAACCCTAACCCTAACCCTAACCCTAACCTGACTGATAACATGTAAAATTAAACGATTAAACAGTCATGTCATAGGTGCATGAATTTAACCCTACCCTTCACCTTATCCTAACCCTAACCCTAACCCTAATCCTAACCCTAAACCCAACTCAAACCTAACCGTAACCCTAACCTGACTGATAACATGTAAAATTAAACGATAAAAAAGTCATGTCATAGGTGCATGAATTTATCCCTACCCTTCTCCTAATCCTAACCCTTACCCTAACCCTAATCCTAACCCTAAACCCAACCCTAGCCCTAACCCTAACCCTAACCTGACTGATAACATTCAAAATCAAACGATTAAAAAGTCATGTCATAGGTGCATGCATTTAACCCTACCCTTCACCTAATCCTAACCCTAACCCTTCACCTAATCCTAACCCTAACCCTAACCCTAATCCTAACCCTAAACCCAACCCTTATCCTAACCCTAACCCTAACCTGACTGACAACATGTAAAATTAAACGATTAAAAAGTCATGTAATAAATGCATGAATTTAACCCTACCCTTCACCTAATCCTAACCCTAACCCTAACCCTAATCCTAACCCTACACCCAACCCTAACCCTAACCCTAACCCTTACCTGACTGATAACATGTAAAATTAAATGATTAAAAAGTCATGTCATAGGTGCAGGAATTTAACCCTACCCTTCACATAATCCTAACCTTAACCCTATACCTAATCCTTACCCTAAACCCAACCCTAACCCTAACCCTAACCCTAACCTGACTGATAACATGGAAAATTAAATGAGTAAAAAGTCATGTCATAGGTGCATGAATTTAACCCTACCCTTCACCTAATCCTAACCCTAACCCTAATCCTAACCCTAAAACCAACCCTAACCCTAACCCTAACCCTAACCTGACTGATAACATGTAAAATTAAATGATTACAAAGTCATGTCATAGGTGCATGAATGTAACCCTACCCTTCACCTAATCCTAACCCTAACGCTAACCCTAATCCAAACCCTAAATCCAACCCTAACACTAACCCTTACCTTAACCTGAATGATAACATGTAAAATTAAACGATTAAAAAGTCATGTCATAGGTGCATGAATTGAACCCTACCCTTCACCTAATCCTAACCCTAACCCTAACCCTAATCCTAACCCTAAACCCAACCCTAAACCTAACCGTAACCCTAACCTGACTGATAACATGTAAAATTAAACGATAAAAAGTCATGTCATAGGTGCATGAATTTAACCCTACCCTTCACCTAATCCTAACCTTAACCCTAACCCTGATCCTAACCCTAAACCCAACCCTAACCCTAACCCTAACCTGACTGATAACATGTAAAATTAAACGATTAAAAAATCATGTCATAGGTGCATGAATTTAACCCTACCCTTCACCTAATCCTAACCCTAACCCTTCACCTAATCCTAACCCTACCCCAAAACCTAATCCTTACCCTAAACCCAACCCCAACCCTAACCCTTACCCTAAGCTGACTGATAACATGTAAAATTAAACGATACAAAAGTCATGTCATAGGTGCATGAATTTAACCCTACCCTTCACCTCATCCTAACCCTAACCCTAATCCTAACCCTAAACCCAACCCTAACCCTAACCCTAACCCTAACCTGACTGATAACATGTAAAATTAAATGATTAAAAAGTCATGTCATAGGTGCATGAATTTAACCCTACCCTTCACCTAATCCTAACCCTAACCCTAACCCTAATCCTAACCCTCTACCCAACCCTAACCCTAACCCTAACCCTAACCTGACTGATAACATGTAAAATAAAATGATTGAAAAGTCATGTCACAGGTGCATGAATTTAACCCTACCCTTCACCTAATCCTAACCCTAACCCTAACCCGAATCCCAACCCTAAACCCAACCCTAACCCTAACCCTGACCCTAACCTGACTGATAACATGTAAAATTAAACGATAAGAAGTCATGTCATAGGTGCATGAAGTTAACCATACCATTCATCTAATCCTAACCCTAACCCTAACCCTAATCCTAAACCTAAACCCAACCCTTACCCTACCCCTAACCCTAACCTGACTGATAACATGTAAAATTAAACGATAAAAAAGTCATGTCATAGGTGCATGAATGTAACCCTACCCTTCACCTAATCCTAACCCTAACCCTAACCCTAATCCTAACCCTACACCCAAACCTAACACTAACCCTAACCTTAACCTGAATGATAACATGTAAAATTAAACAATTAAAAAGTTATGTCATAGGTGCATGAATTTAACCCTACCCTTCACCTAATCGTAACCCTAACCCTAACCCTAATCCTAACCCTAAACCCAACCCTAACCCTACCACTAACCCTAACCTGACTGATAACATGTGAAATTAAACGATTAAAAAGTCATGTCATAGGTGCATGAATTTAACCCTACCCTTCACCTAATCCTAACCCTAACCCTAACCCTAATCCTAACCCTAAACCCAACTCTAACCCTAACCCTAACCCTAACCTGACTGATAACATGTAAAATTAAACGATAAAAAAGTCATTTCATAGGTTCATGAATTTAACCCCACCCTTCACCTACTCCTAACCCTAACCCTAATCCTAACCCTAAACCCAACCCTAACCCTAACCCTAACCCTAACCTGACTGATAACATGTAAAATTAAACGATTAAACAGTCATGTCATAGGTGCATGAATTTAACCCTACCCTTCACCTTATCCTAACCCTAACCCTAACCCTAATCCTAACCCTAAACCCAACTCAAACCTAACCGTAACCCTAACCTGACTGATAACATGTAAAATTAAACGATAAAAAAGTCATGTCATAGGTGCATGAATTTATCCCTACCCTTCTCCTAATCCTAACCCTTACCCTAACCCTAATCCTAACCCTAAACCCAACCCTAGCCCTAACCCTAACCCTAACCTGACTGATAACATTCAAAATCAAACGATTAAAAAGTCATGTCATAGGTGCATGCATTTAACCCTACCCTTCACCTAATCCTAACCCTAACCCTTCACCTAATCCTAACCCTAACCCTAACCCTAATCCTAACCCTAAACCCAACCCTAATCCTAACCCTAACCCTAACCTGACTGACAACATGTAAAATTAAACGATTAAAAAGTCATGTCATAAATGCATGAATTTAACCCTACCCTTCACCTAATCCTAACCCTAACCCTAACCCTAATCCTAACCCTAAACCCAACCCTAACCCTAACCCTAACCCTTACCTGACTGATAACATGTAAAATTAAATGATTAAAAAGTCATGTCATAGGTGCAGGAATTTAACCCTACCCTTCACATAATCCTAACCTTAACCCTATACCTAATCCTAACCCTAAACCCAACCCTAACCCTAACCCTAACCCTAACCTGACTGATAACATGTAAAATTAAATGAGTAAAAAGTCATGTCATAGGTGCATGAATTTAACCCTACCCTTCACCTAATCCTAACCTTAACCCTAACCCTAATCCTAACCCTAAACCCAACCCTAACACTAACCCTAACCCTAACCTGACTGATAACATGTAAAATTAAACGATAAAATAGTCATGTCATAATTGCATGAATTTAACCCTTCCCTTCACCTAATCCTAACCCTTACCCTAACCCTAATTCTAACCCTAAACCCACCCTTAACCCTAAGCCTAACCTGACTGATAACATGTAAAATTAAACGAGAAAAAAAGTCATGTCATAGGTGCATGAATTTAACCCTACCCTTCACCTAATCCTAACCCTAACCCTAACCCTAATCCTAACCCTAAACCCAACCCTAACCCTAACCCTAACCCTAACCTGACTGATAACATGTAAAATTAAACGATGAAAAAGTCATGTCATAGGTGCATGAATTTAACCCTACCCTTCACCTAATCCTAACCCTAACCCTAATCCTAACCCTAAACCAAACACTAACCATAACCCGAACACTAACCTGACTGATAACATGTAAAATAAACCATTAAATAGTCATGTCATAGGTGTATGAATTTAACCCTACCCTTCACCTAATCCTAACCCTAACCTTAACCCTAATCCTAACCCTAACCCCAACCCTAACCCTAACCCTAACCTGACTGATAACATGTAAAATTAAACGATTAAAAACTCATGTTATAGGTGCATGAATTTAACCCTACCCTTTTGCTAATCCTAACCCTAACCCTAATCCTAACCCTAAACCCAACCCTAACCCTAACGCTAACCCTAACCTGACTGATAACATGTAAAATTAAACGATTAAAAAGTCATGTCATAGGTGCATGAATTTAACCCTACCCTTCACCTAATCCTAACCCTAACCTTAACCCTAATCCTAACCCTAAACCCGACCCTAACCCTAACGCTAACCCTAACCTTACTGATAACATGTAAAATTAAACGATTAAAAAGTCATTTCATATGTGCATGAATTTAACCCTACCCTTCACCTAATCCTAACCCCAACCCTAACCCTTATCCTAACCCTAAACCCAACCCTAACCCTAACCCTAACCCTAACCTGACTGATAACATGTAAAATCAAATGATTAAAAAGTCATGTCATAGGTGCATGAATTCAACCCTACCCTTCACATAATACTAACCTAACCCTAAACCTAATCCTAACCCTAAACCCAACACTCACCATAACACTAACCCTAACCTGACTGATAACATGTAAAATTAAACGATTAAAAAGTCATGGCATAGGTGCATGAATTTAACCCTACCCTTCACCTAATCCTAACCCTAACCCTAACCCTGATATTAACCCTAAACCCAACCCGAACCCTATCCCTAACCCTAACCTGACTGATAACATGTAAAATTAAACGAAAAAAAGGCATGTATTAGGTGCATGAATTTAACCCTACCCTTCACCTAATCCTAACCCTAACCCTAATCCTATACCTTAACCCAACCTTAACCCTAACCCTAACCCTAACCTGACTGATAACATGTAAAATTAAACGATTAAAAAGTCATCTCATAGGTGCATGAATTTAACCCTACCCTTCACCTTATCCTAACCCTAACCCTAACCCTAATCCTAACCCTAAACCCAACCCTAACCCTAACCCTAACCCTAACCTGACTGATAACATGTAAAATTAAACGATAAAAAAGTCACATCATAGGTGCATGAATTTAACCCTACCCGTAACCTAATCCTAACCCTAACCCAAACCCTAATCCTAACCCTAAACCCAACCCTAACCCTAACCCTAACCCTAACCTGACTGATAACATGTAAAATTAAACGATTAAAAAGTCATGTCATAGGTGCATGATTTTAACCCTACCCTTCACCTAATCCTACCCTAACCCTAACCCTAATCCTAACCCTAAACCCAACCCTAACCATGACACTAACCCTAACCTGACTGATAACATGTAAAATTAAACGATAAAAAAGTCATGTCATAGGTGCATGAATTTATCCCTACCCTTCTCCTAATCCTAACCCTTACCCTAACCCTAATCGTAACCCTAAACCCAACCCTAGCCCTAACCCTAACCCTAACCTGACTGATAACATTCAAAATCAAACGATTAAAAAGTCATGTCATAGGTGCATGCATTTAACCCTACCCTTCACCTAATCCTAACCCTAACCCTTCACCTAATCCTAGCCCTACCCTAACCCTAATCCTAACCCTAAACTCAACCCTAATCCTAACCCTAACCCTAACCTGACTGACAACATGTAAAATTAAACGATTAATAAGTCATGTCATAAATGCATGAATTTAACCCTACCCTTCACCTAATCCTAACCCTAACCCTAACCCTAATCCTAACCCAAAACCCAACCCTAACCCTAACCCTAACCCTTACCTGACTTATAACATGTAAAATTAAATGATTAAAAAGTCATGTCATAGGTGCAGGAATTTAACCCTACCCTTCACATAATCCTAACCTTAACCCCTACCTAATCCTAACCCTAAACCCAACCCTAACCCTAACCCTAACCCTAACCTGACTGATAAACTGTAAAATTAAATGAGTAAAAAGTCATGTCATAGGTGCATGAATTTAACCCTACCCTTCACCTAATCCTAACCCTAACCCTAACCCTAATCCTAACCCTAAACCCAACCCTAACACTCACCCTTACCCTAACCTGACTGATAACATGTAAAATTTAACGATAAAATAGTCATGTCATAATTGCATGAATTTAACCCTTCCCTTCACCTAATCCTAACCCTTACCCTAACCCTAATCCTAACCCTAAACCCACCCTTAACCCTAAGCCTAACCTGACTGAATACATGTAAAATTAAACGAGAAAAAAAGTCATGTCATAGGTGCATGAATTTAACCCTACCCTTCACCTAATCCTAACCCTAACCCTAACCCTAATCCTAACCCTAAACCCAACCCTTACCCTAACCCTAACCCTAACCTGACTGATAACATGTAAAATTAAACGATGAAAAAGTCATGTCATAGGTGCATGAATTTAACCCTACCCTTCACCTAATCCTAACCCTAACCCTAATCCTAACCCTAAACCCAACCCTAACACTAACCCGAACCCTAACCTGACTGATAGCATGTAAAATTAAATGATTAAAAACTCATGTCATAGGTGCATGAATTCAACCCTACCCTTCATCTAATCCTAACCCTAACCCTAACCCTAATACTAACCCTAAACCCAACCCTAACCCTAACCCTAACCCTAATCTGACTGATAACATGTAAAATTAAATGAAAAAAAAGTCATGTCATAGGTGCATGAATTTAACCCTACCCTTCACCTTATCCTAACCCTAACCCTAATCCTAACCCTAAACCCAACCCTAACCGTAACCCTATCCCTAATCTGACTGATAATATGTAAAATTAAACGATTAAAAAGTCATGTCATAGGTGCATGAATTTAACCCTACCCTTCACCTAATCCTATCCCTAACTCTAATCCTTACCCTAAACCCAACCCTAAACCTAACCCTAACCCTAACCTGACTGTAAACATGTAAAATTAAACGATTAAAAAGTCATGTCATAGGTGCATGAATTTAACCCTACCCCTCACCCAATCCTAACCCTAACCTTAACCTTGATCCTAACCCTAAACCCAACCCCAACCCTAACCCTAACCTGACTGATAACATGTAAAATAAAACGATTATACAGTCATGTCATAGGTGCATGAATTGACCTCTACCCTTCACCTGATCCTAACTCTAACCCTAATCCTAACCCTAAACCCAACCCTAACCCTAACCCTAACCCTAACCTTACTGATAACATGTAAAATTAAACGATAAAAAAGTCACATCATAGGTGCATGAATTTAACCCTACCCGTCACCTAATCCTAACCCTAACCCAAACCCTAATCCTAACCCTAAACCCAACCCTAACCTAACCCTAACCTGACTGATAACATGTAACATTAAACGATTAAAAAGTCATGTCATAGGTGCATGATTTTAACCCTACCCTTCACCTAATCCTACCCTAACCCTAACCCTAATCCTAACCCTAAACCCAACCCTAACCATGACACTAACCCTAACCTGACTGATAACATGTAAAATTAAACGATTAAAAAGTCATGTCATAGGTGCATGAATTTAACCCTACCCTTCACGTAATCCTAACCCTAATCTTAACCCTAATCCTAACCCTAAACCCAACCCTAACCCTAACCCTAACCCTAACCTGACTGATAACATGTAAAATTAAACGATTAAAAAGTCATTTCATAGGTGCATGAATTTAACCCTACCCTTCACTTAATCCTAACCCTAACCCTAACCCTAATCCTAACCCTAAACCCAACCCTAACCCTAACCCTAACTCTTACTCTAACCTGACTGATAACATGTAAAATTAAACGATTAAAAAGTCATGTCATAGGTGCATGAATTTAACCCTTCCCTTAACCTAATCCTAACCCTAACCCTAACCCTACTCCTAACCCTAAACCCAACCCTAACCCAAACCCTTACCCTAACCTGACTGATAACATGTAAAATTAAATGATTAAACAGTCATGTCATAGGTGCATGAATTTAACCCTACCCTTCACCTAATCCTAACCCCTTAACTTACCCTAATCCTAACCCTAAACCCAACCCTTCCCCTAACCCTAACCCTAACCTGACTGATAACATGTAAAATTAAACGATTAAAAAGTCATGTAATAGGTGCATGAATTTAACCCTACCCTTCACCTAATCCTAACCCTAACCTCAACCCTAATCCTAACCCTAAACCCAACCCTAACCCTATCCCTAACCCTAACCTGACTGATAACATGTAAAATTAAACGATTAAAAACTCATGTTATAGGTGCATAAATTTAACCCTACCCTTTTGCTAATCCTAACCCTAACCCTAACCCTAATCCTAACCCTAAACCCAACCCTAACCATAACCCTAACCCTAACCTGACTGATAACATGTTAAATTAAACGATTAAAAAGTCATGTCATAGGTGCATGAATTTAACCCTACCCTTCACCTAATCCTAACCCTAACCTTAACCCTAATCCTAACCCTAAACCCGACCCTAACCCTAACGCTAACCCTAACCTGACTGATAACATGTAAAATTAAACGATTAAAAAGTCATTTCATATGTGCATGAATTTAACCCTACCCTTCACCTAATCCTAACCCCAACCCTAACCCTAATCCTAACCCTAAACCCAACCCTAACCCTAACCCTATCCCTAACCTGACTGATAACATGTAAAATCAAATGATTAAAAAGTCATGTCATAGGTGCATGAATTCAACCCTACCCTTCACATAATACTAACCTAACCCTAAACCTAATCCTAACCCTAAACCCAACACTCACCATAACACTAACCCTAACCTGACTGATAACATGTAAAATTAAACGATTAAAAAGTCATGGCATAGGTGCATGAATTTAACCCTACCCTTCACCTAATCCTAACCCTAACCCTAACCCTAATATTAACCCTAAACCCAACCCGAACCCTATCCCTAACCCTAACCTGACTGATAACATGTAAAATTAAACGATAAAAAAGTCATGTATTAGGTGCATGAATTTAACCCTACCCTTCACCTAATCCTAACCCTAACCCTAACCCTAATCCTATACCTAAACCCAACCTTAACCCTAACCCTAACCCTAACCTGACTGATAACATGTAAAATTAAACGATTAAAAAGTCATCTCATAGGTGCATGAATTTAACCCTACCCTTCACCTAATCCTAACCCTAACCCTAACCCTAATCCTAACCCTAAACCCAACCCTAACCCTAACCCTAACCCTAACCTGACTGATAACATGTAAAATTAAACGATAAAAAAGTCACATCATAGGTGCATGAATTTAACCCTACCCGTAACCTAATCCTAACCCTAACCCAAACCCTAATCCTAACCCTAAACCCAACCCTAACCCTAACCCTAACCCTAACCTGACTGATAACATGTAAAATTAAACGATTAAAAAGTCATGTCATAGGTGCATGATTTTAACCCTACCCTTCACCTAATCCTACCCTAACCCTAACCCTAATCCTAACCCTAAACCCAACCCTAACCATGACACTAACCCTAACCTGACTGATAACATGTAAAATTAAACGATAAAAAAGTCATGTCATAGGTGCATGAATTTATCCCTACCCTTCTCCTAATCCTAACCCTTACCCTAACCCTAATCGTAACCCTAAACCCAACCCTAGCCCTAACCCTAACCCTAACCTGACTGATAACATTCAAAATCAAACGATGAAAAAGTCATGTCATAGGTGCATGAATTTAACCCTACCCTTCACCTAATCCTAACCCTTACCCTTCACCAAATCCTAGCCCTAACCCTAACCCTAATCCTAACCCTAAACCCAACCCTAATCCTAACACTAACCCTAACCTGACTGACAACATGTAAAATTAAACGATTAATAAGTCATGTCATAAATGCATGAATTTAACCCTAACCTTCACCTAATCCTAACCCTAACCCTAACCCTAATCCTAACCCTTAACCCAACCCTAACCCTAACCCTTACCTGACTGATAACATGTAAAATTAAATGATTAAAAAGTCATGTAATAGGTGCAGGAATTTAACCCTACCCTTCAAATAATCCTAACCTTAACCCTATACCTAATCCTAACCCTAAACCCAACCCTAAACCTAACCCTAACCCTAACCTGACTGATAAACTGTAAAATTAAATGAGTAAAAAGTCATGTCATAGGTGCATGAATTTAACCCTACCCTTCACCTAATCCTAACCCTAACCCTAACCCTAATCCTAACCCTAAACCCAACCCTAACACTAACCCTAACCCTAACCTGACTGATAACATGTAAAATTTAACGATAAAATAGTCATGTCATAATTGCATGAATTTAACCCTTCCCTTCACCTAATCCTAACCCTTACCCTAACCCTAATCCTAACACTAAACCCACCCTTAACCCTAAGCCTAACCTGACTGAATACATGTAAAATTAAACGAGAAAAAAAGTCATGTCATAGGTGCATGAATTTAACCCTACCCTTCACCTAATCCTAACCCTAACCCTAACCCTAATCCTAACCCTAAACCCAACCCTAACCCTAACCCTAACCCTAACCTGACTGATAACATGTAAAATTAAACGATGAAAAAGTCATGTCATAGGTGCATGAATTTAACCCTACCCTTCACCTAATCCTAACCCTAACCCTAATCCTAACCCTAAACCCAACCCTAACACTAACCCTAACCCTAACCTGACTGATAGCATGTAAAATTAAATGATTAAAAAGTCATGTCATAGGTGCATGAATTCAACCCTACCCTTGATCTATTCCTAACCCTAACCCTAACCCTAATACTAACCCTAAACCCAACCCTAACCCTAACCCTAACCTGACTGATAACATGTAAAATTAAACGAAAAAAAAGTCATGTCATAGGTGCATGAATTTAACCCTACCCTTCACCTAATCCTATCCCTAACTCTAATCCTTACCCTAAACCCAACCCTAACCCTAACCCTAACCCTAACCCTAACCTGAGTGATAACATGTAAAATTAAACGATTAAAAAGTCATGTCATAGGTGCATGAATTTAACCCTACCCTTCACCTAATCCTAACCCTAACCTTAACCTTAATCCTAACCCTAAACCCAACCTCAACCCTAACCCTAACCTGACTGATAACATGTAAAATAAAACGATTAAAAAGTCATGTCATAGGTGCATGAATCAAACCCTACCCTTCACCTGATCCTAACCCTTACCCTAACCCTAATCCTTACCCTAAACCTAACCCTAACCCTAACCCTAACCCTAACCTGACTGATAACATGTCAAATTAAACGATAAAAAAGTCACATCATAGGTTCATGAATTTAACCCTACCCGTCACCTAATCCTAACCCTAACCCTAACCCTAATCCTAACCCTAAACCCAACCCTAACCCTAACCCTAACCCTGACCTGACTGATAACATGTAAAATTAAATGATTAAAAAGTCATGTAATAGGTGCATGAATTTAACCCTACCCTTCACCTAATCCTAACCCTAACCTCAACCCTTATCCTAACCCTAAACCCAACCCTAACCCTAACCCTAACCTGACTGATAACATGTAAAATTAAACGATTAAAAACTCATGTTATAGGTGCATGAATTTAACCATACCCTTTTGCTAATCCTAACCCTAACCCTAACCCTAATCCTAACCCTAAACCCAACCCTAACCATAACCCTAACCCTAACCTGACTGATAACATGTAAAATTAAACGATTAAAAAGTCATGTCATAGGTGCATGAATTTAACCCTACCCTTCACCTAATCCTAACCCTAACCTTAACCCTAATCCTAACCCTAAACCCAACCCTAACCCTAACGCTAACCCTAACCTGACTGATAACATGTAAAATTAAACGATTAAAAAGTCATTTCATATGTGCATGAATTTAACCCTACCCTTCACCTAATCCTAACCCCAACCCTAAACCTAATCCTAACCCTAAACCCAACCCAAACCCTAACCCTAACCCTAACCTGACTGATAACATGTAAAATCAAATGATTAAAAAGTCATGTCATAGGTGCATGAATTCAACCCTACCCTTCACATAATACTAACCTAACCCTAAACCTAATCCTAACCCTAAACCCAACACTCACCATAACACTAACCCTAACCTGACTGATAACATGTAAAATTAAACGATTAAAAAGTCATGGCATAGGTGCATGAATTTAACCCTACCCTTCACCTTATCCTAACCCTAACCCTAACCCTAATATTAACCCTAAACCCAACCCGAACCCTATCCCTAACCCTAACCTGACTGATAACATGTAAAATTAAACGATAAAAAAGTCATGTATTAGGTGCATGAATTTAACCCTACCCTTCACCTAATCCTAACCCTAACCCTAACCCTAATCCTATACCTAAACCCAACCTTAAACCTAACCCTAACCCTAACCTGACTGATAACATGTAAAATTAAACGATTAAAAAGTCATCTCATAAGTGCATGAATTTAACCCTACCCTTCACCTAATCCTAACCCTAACCCTAACCCTAATCCTAACCCTAAACCCAACCCTAACCCTAACCCTAACCCTAACCTGACTGATAACATGTAAAATAAAACGATAAAAAAGTCACATCATAGGTGCATGAATTAAACCCTACCCGTCACCTAATCCTAACCCTAACCCAAACCCTAATCCTAACCCTTAACCCAACCCTAACCCTAACCCTAACCCTAACCTGACTGATAACATGTAAAATTAAACGATTAAAAAGTCATGTCATAGGTGCATGATTTTAACCCTACCCTTCACCTAATCCTACCCTAACCCTAACCCTAATCCTAACCCTAAACCCAACCCTAACCATGACACTAACCCTAACCTGACTGATAACATGTAAAATTAAACGATAAAAAAGTCATGTCATAGGTGCATGAATTTATCCCTACCCTTCTCCTAATCCTAACCCTTACCCTAACCCTAATCCTAACCCTAAACCCAACCCTAGCCCTAACCCTAACCCTAACCTCACTGATAACATTCAAAATCAAACGATTAAAAAGTCATGTCATAGGTGCATGCATTTAACCCTACCCTTCACCTAATCCTAACCCTAACCCTTCACCTAATCCTAACCCTAACCCTAACCCTAATCCTAACCCTAAACCCAACCCTAACCCTAACCCTAACCCTTCCCTGACTGATAACATGTAAAATTAAATGATTAAAAAGTCATGTCATAGGTGCAGGAATGTAACCCTACCCTTCACATAATCCTAACCTTAACCCTATACCTAATCCTAATCCTAAACCCAACCCTTACCCTAACCCTAACCCTAACCTGACTGATAACATGTAAAATTAAATGAGTAAAAAGTCATGTCATAGGTGCATGAATTTAACCCTACCCTTCACCTAATCCTAACCCTAACCCTAACCCTAATCCTAACCCTAAACCCAACCCTAACACTAACCCTAACCCTAACCTGACTGATAGCATGTAAAATTAAATGTTTAAAAAGTCATGTCATAGGTGCATGAATTCAACCCTACCCTTGATCTATTCCTAACCCTAACCCTAACCCTAATACTAACCCTAAACCCAACCCTAACCCTAACCCTAACCTGACTGATAACATGTAAAATCAAACGAAAAAAAAGTCATGTCATAGGTGCATGAATTTAACCCTACCCTTCACCTAATCCTATCCCTAACTCTAATCCTTACCCTAAACCCAACCCTAACCCTAACCCTAACCCTAACCCTAACCTGAGTGATAACATGTAAAATTAAACGATTAAAAAGTCATGTCATAGGTGCATGAATTTAACCCTACCCTTCACCTAATCCTAACCCTAACCTTAACCTTAATCCTAACCCTAAACCCAACCTCAACCCTAACCCTAACCTGACTGATAACATGTAAAATAAAACGATTAAAAAGTCATGTCATAGGTGCATGAATTAAACCCTACCCTTCACCTTATCCTAACCCTTACCCTAAACCTAATCCTTACCCTAAACCTAACCCTAACCCTAACCCTAACCCTAACCTGACTGATAACATGTCAAATTAAACGATAAAAAAGTCACATCATAGGTTCATGAATTAAACCCTACCCGTCACCTAATCCTAACCCTAACCCTAACCCTAATCCTAACCCTAAACCCAACCCTAACCCTAACCCTAACCCTGACCTGACTGATAACATGTAAAATTAAATGATTAAAAAGTCATGTAATAGGTGCATGAATTTAACCCTACCCTTCACCTAATCCTAACCCTAACCTCAACCCTTATCCTAACCCTAAACCCAACCCTAACCCTAACCCTAACCTGACTGATAACATGTAAAATTAAACGATTAAAAACTCATGTTATAGGTGCATGAATTTAACCATACCCTTTTGCTAATCCTAACCCTAACCCTAACCCTAATCCTAACCCTAAACCCAACCCTAACCATAACCCTAACCCTAACCTGACTGATAACATGTAAAATTAAACGATTAAAAAGTCATGTCATAGGTGCATGAATTTAACCCTACCCTTCACCTAATCCTAACCCTAACCTTAACCCTAATCCTAACCCTAAACCCAACCCTAACCCTAACGCTAACCCTAACCTGACTGATAACATGTAAAATGAAACGATTAAAAAGTCATTTCATATGTGCATGAATTTAAACCTACCCTTCACCTAATCCTAACCCCAACCCTAAACCTAATCCTAACCCTAAACCCAACCCAAACCCTAACCCTAACCCTAACCTGACTGATAACATGTAAAATCAAATGATTAAAAAGTCATGTCATAGGTGCATGAATTCAACCCTACCCTTCACATAATACTAACCTAACCCTAAACCTAATCCTAACCCTAAACCCAACACTCACCATAACACTAACCCTAACCTGACTGATAACATGTAAAATTAAACGATTAAAAAGTCATGGCATAGGTGCATGAATTTAACCCTACCCTTCACCTTATCCTAACCCTAACCCTAACCCTAATATTAACCCTAAACCCAACCCGAACCCTATCCCTAACCCTAACCTGACTGATAACATGTAAAATTAAACGATAAAAAAGTCATGTATTAGGTGCATGAATTTAACCCTACCCTTCACCTAATCCTAACCCTAACCCTAACCCTAATCCTATACCTAAACCCAACCTTAACCCTAACCCTAACCCTAACCTGACTGATAACATGTAAAATTAAACGATTAAAAAGTCATCTCATAGGTGCATGAATTTAACCCTACCCTTCACCTAATCCTAACCCTAACCCTAACCCTAATCCTAACCCTAAACCCAACCCTAACCCTAACCCTAACCCTAACCTGACTGATAACATGTAAAATTAAACGATAAAAAAGTCACATCATAGGTGCATGAATTAAACCCTACCCGTCACCTAATCCTAACCCTAACCCAAACCCTAATCCTAACCCTAAACCCAACCCTAACCCTAACCCTAACCCTAACCTGACTGATAACATGTAAAATTAAACGATTAAAAAGTCATGTCATAGGTGCATGATTTTAACCCTACCCTTCACCTAATCCTACCCTAACCCTAACCCTAATCCTAACCCTAAACCCAACCCTAACCATGACACTAACCCTAACCTGACTGATAACATGTAAAATTAAACGATAAAAAAGTCATGTCATAGGTGCATGAATTTATCCCTACCCTTCTCCTAATCCTAACCCTTACCCTAACCCTAATCCTAACCCTAAACCCAACCCTAGCCCTAACCCTAACCCTAACCTCACTGATAACATTCAAAATCAAACGATTAAAAAGTCATGTCATAGGTGCATGCATTTAACCCTACCCTTCACCTAATCCTAACCCTAACCCTTCACCTAATCCTAACCCTAACCCTAATCCTAACCCTAAACCCAACCCTAACCCTAAACCTAACCCTTCCCTGACTGATAACATGTAAAATTAAATGATTAAAAAGTCATGTCATAGGTGCAGGAATTTAACCCTACCCTTCACATAATCCTAACCTTAACCCTATACCTAATCCTAACCCTAAACCCAACCCTTACCCTAACCCTAACCCTAACCTGACTGATAACATGTAAAATTAAATGAGTAAAAAGTCATGTCATAGGTGCATGAATTTAACCCTACCCTTCACCTAATCCTAACCCTAACCCTAACCCTAATCCTAACCCTAAACCCAACCCTAACACTAACCCTAACCCTAACCTGACTGATAACATGTAACATTTAACGATAAAATAGTCGTGTCATAATTGCATGAATTTAACCCTTCCCTTCACCTAATCCTAACCCCTACCCTAACCCTAATCCTAACCCTAAACCAACCCTTAACCCTAAGCCTAACCTGACTGATAACATGTAAAATTAAACGAGAAAAAAGTCATGTCATAGGTGCATGAATTTAACCCTACCCTTCAGCTAATCCTAACCCTAACCCTAACCCTAATCCTAACCCTAAACCCAACCCTAACCCTAACCCTAACCCTAACCTGACTGATAACATGTAAAATTAAACGATGAAAAAGTCATGTCATAGGTGCATGAATTTAACCCTACCCTTCACCTAATCCTAACCCTAACCCTAATCCTAACCCTAAACCCAACCCTAACACTAACCCTAACCCTAACCTGACTGATAGCATGTAAAATTAAATGATTAAAAAGTCATGTCATAGGTGCATGAATTCAACCTTACCCTTCATCTAATCCTAACCCTAACCCTTACCCTAATACTAACCCTAAACCCAACCCTAACCCTAACCCTAACCTGACTGATAACATGTAAAATTAAACGAGAAAAAAAGTCATGTCATAGGTGCATGAATTTAACACTACCCTTCACCTTATCCTAACCCTAACCCTAATCCTAACCCTAAATCAAACCCTAGCCCTAACACTAACCCTAACCTGACTGATAACATGTAAAATAAAACGATTAAAAAGTTATGTCACAGGTGCATGAATTTAACCCTACCCTTCACCTAATCCTATCCCTAACTCTAATCCTTACCCTAAACCCAACCCTAACCCTAACCCTAACCCTAACCTGAGTGATAACATGTAAAATTAAACGATTAAAAAGTCATGTCATAGGTGCATGATTTTAACCCTAGCCTTCACCTAATCCTAACCCTAACCTTAACCTTAATCCTAACCCTAAACCCAACCCCAACCCTAACCCTAACCTGACTGATAACATGTAAAATAAAACGATTAAAAAGTCATGTCATAGGTGCATGAATTGAACCCTACCCTTCACCTGATCCTAACCCTTACCCTAACCCTAATCCTTACACTAAACCTAACCCTAACCCTAACCCTAACCCTAACCTGACTGATAACATGTCAAATTAAACGATAAAAAAGTCACATCATAGGTTCATGAATTTAACCCTACCCGTCACCTAATCCTAACCCTAACCCTAACCCTAATACTAACCCTAAACCCAACCCTAACCCTAACCCTAACCCTGACCTGACTGATAACATGTAAATTTAAATGATTAAAAAGTCATGTCATAGGTGTATGAATTCAACCCTACCCTTCACCTAATCCTAACCCTTACCCTAAACCTAATCCTAACCCTAAACGGACCGCTAACCATAACACTAACCCTAACCTGACTGATAACATGTAAAATTAAACGATTAAAAAGTCATGTCATAGGTGCATGAATTTAACCCTACCCTTCACCTAATCCTAACCCTAACCCTAACCCTAATACTAACCCTAAACCCAACCCTTACCCTATCCCTAACCCTAACCTGACTGATAACATGTAAAATTAAACGATAAAAAAGTCATGTATTGGGTGCATGAATTTAACCCTACCCTTCACCTAATCCTAACCCTAACCCTAACCCTAATCCTAACCCTAAACCCTAACCCTAACCCTAACCCTAACCTGACTGATAACATGTAAAATTAAACGATTAAAAAGTCATCTCATAGGTGCATGAATTTAACCCTACCCTTCACCTAATCCTAACCCTAACCCTAACCCTAATCCTAACCCTAAACCCAACCCTAACCCTAACCCTAACCCTACCCTGACTGATAACATGTAAAATTAAACGATTAAAAAGTCATGTCATAGGTGCATGAATTTAACCCTACCCTTCACCTAATCCTAACCCTTACCTTAACCCTAATCCTAACCCTAAACCCAACCCTAACCCTAACCCTACCCTGACTTATAACATGTAAAATTAAATGATTAAACAGTCATCTCATAGGTGCATGAATTTAACCCTACCCTTCACCTAATCCTAACCCTACCCCTAACCCTAATCAAAACACTAAACCCAACCCTAACACTAACCCTAACCTGACTGATAACATGTAAAATTGAACGATTAAAAAGTCATGTCATAGGTGCAAGAATTTAACCCCACCCTTCAACTAATCCTAACCCCAACCCTTACCCTAATTTTAACTCTAAACCCAACCCTAACCATAACCCTAACCCTAACCTGACTGATAACATGTAAAATTAAACGATTAACAAGTCATGTCATAGGTGCATGAATTTAACCCTACGCTTCACCTAATCCTAACCCTAACCCTAATCCTAACACTAAACCCAACCCTAACCCTAACCCTAACCCTAACCTGACTGATAAAATGTAAAATTAAATGATTAAAAAGTCATGTCATAGGTGCATCAATTTAACCCTACCCTTCACCTAATCCTAACCCTAACCCTAACCCTAATCCTAACCCTAAACCCAACCCTAACCCTAACCCTAACCCTAACCCTAACCTGACTGATAACATGTAAAATTAAACGATTAAAAAGTCATGTCATAGGTGCATGAATTTAACCCTACCCTTCACCTAATCCTAACCCTAACCCTAACCCTAATCGTAACCCTAAACCCAACCCTAACCATAACCCTAACCCTAACCTGACTGATAACATGTAAAATTAAACGATTAAAAAGTCATGTCATAGGTGCATGAATTTAACCCTGCCCTTAACCCTATCCTAACCCTAACCCTAACCCTAATCCTTACCCTAAACCCAACCCTAACCCTAACCCTAACCCTAACCTGACTGATAACATGTAAAATTAAACGATAAAAAAGTCATGTATTAGGTGCATGAATTTAACACTACCCTTCACCTAATCCTAACCCTAACGCTAAACCTATTCCTAACCCTAAACCCAACCCTAACCCTAACCCTAACCCTAACCTGACTGATAACATGTACAATTAAACGATTAAAAAGTCATGTCATAGGTGCATGAATTTAACCCTACCCTTCACCTAATCCTAACCCTAACCCTAACCCTAATCCTAACCCTAAACCCAACCCTAACCCTAACCCTAACCCTAACCCTAACCTGACTGATAACATGTAAAATCACATGATTAAAAAGTCATGTCATAGGTGATACATTTAACCCTACCCTTCATCTAATCCTAACCCTAACCCTAACCCTAATCCTAACCCTAAACCCAACCCTAACCATAACACTCACCCTAACCTGACTGATTACATGTAAAATTACACGATTAAAAAGTCATGTCATAGGTGCATGAATTTAACCCTAGCCTTCACCTAAGCTTTACCCTAACCCTAACCCTAATCCTAACCCTAAACCCAACCCTAACCCTAACCCTAACCCTAACCTGACTGATAACATGTAAAATTAAACGATTAAAAAGTCATGTATTAGGTGCATTAATGTAACCCTACCCTTCACCTAATCCTAACCCTAACCCTTACCCTAATCCTAACCCTAAACCCAAATCTAACCCTAACCCTAACCCTAACCTGACTGATAACATGTAAAATTCAACGATTAAAAAGTCATGTCATAGGTGCATGAATTTTACCCTACCCTTCACCTAATCCTAACCCTAACCCTAACCCTAATCCTAACCCTAAACCCAACACTAACCCTAAACCTAACTCTACCCTGACTGATAACATGTAAAATTAAACGATTAAAAAGTCATGTCATAGGTGCATGAATTTAACCCTACCCTTCACCTAATCTTAACCCTAACCCTAACCCTAATCCTAACCCTACACCCAACTCTAACCCTAACCCTAACCTGACTGATAACATGTAAAATTAAACGATTAAAAATTAATGTCATAGGTGCATGAATTTAACCCTACCCTTCACCTAATCCTAACCCTAACCCTAACCCGTATCCTAACCCTAAACCCAACCCTAACCCAAACCCTTACCCTAACCTGACTGATAACATGTAAAATTAAATGATTAAACAGTCATATCATAGGTGCATGAATTTAACCCTACCCTTCACCTAATCCTTACCCTAACCTCAACCCTAATCCTAACCCTAAACCCAACCCTAACCCTAACCCTAACCCTAACCTGACTGATAACATGTAAAATTAAACGATTAAAAAGTCATGTCATAGGTGCATGAATTTAACCCTACCCTTCACCTAATACTAACCCTAACCCTAACCCTAATCCTAACCCTAAACCCAACCCTAACCCTATCCCTAACCCTAACCTGACTGATAACATGTAAAATTAAACGATAAAAAAGTCACATCATAGGTGCATGAATTTAACCCTACCCGTAACCTAATCCTAACCCTAACCCAAACCCTAATCCTAACCCTAAA
Source organism: Euprymna scolopes (assembly GCF_053919585.1). Lineage (NCBI taxonomy): Eukaryota > Metazoa > Mollusca > Cephalopoda > Sepiida > Sepiolidae > Euprymna > Euprymna scolopes. The sequence goes on along the minus strand of NC_136527.1, from coordinate 59,074,555 downwards.
CCCAACCCTAACCCTAACCCTAACCCTAACCTGACTGATAACATGTAAAATTAAACGATTAAAAAGTCATGTCATAGGTGCATGATTTTAACCCTACCCTTCACCTAATCCTACCCTAACCCTAACCCTAATCCTAACCCTAAACCCAACCCTAACCATGACACTAACCCTAACCTGACTGATAACATGTAAAATTAAACGATAAAAAAGTCATTTCATAGGTGCATGAATTTATCCCTACCCTTCTCCTAATCCTAACCCTTACCCTAACCCTAATCGTAACCCTAAACCCAACCCTAGCCCTAACCCTAACCCTAACCTGACTGATAACATTCAAAATCAAACGATTAAAAAGTCATGTCATAGGTGCATGCATTTAACCCTACCCTTCACCTAATCCTAACCCTAACCCTTCACCTAATCCTAGCCCTACCCTAACCCTAATCCTAACCCTAAACTCAACCCTAATCCTAACCCTAACCCTAACCTGACTGACAACATGTAAAATTAAACGATTAATAAGTCATGTCATAAATGCATGAATTTAACCCTACCCTTCACCTAATCCTAACCCTAACCCTAACCTTAATCCTAACCCAAAACCCAACCCTAACCCTAACCCTAACACTTACCTGACTTATAACATGTAAAATTAAATGATTAAAAAGTCATGTCATAGGTGCAGGAATTTAACCCTTCCCTTCACATAATCCTAACCTTAACCCTATACCTAATCCTTACCCTAAACCCAACCCTAACCCTAACCCTAACCCTAACCTGACTGATAAACTGTAAAATTAAATGAGTAAAAAGTCATGTCATAGGTGCATGAATTTAACCCTACCCTTCACCTAATCCTAACCCTAACCCTAACCCTAATCCTAACCCTAAACCCAACCCTAACACTAACCCTTACCCTAACCTGACTGATAACATGTAAAATTTAACGATAAAATAGTCATGTCATAATTGCATGAATTTAACCCTTCCCTTCACCTAATCCTAACCCTTACCCTAACCCTTATCCTAACCCTAAACCCACCCTTAACCCTAAGCCTAACCTGACTGAATACATGTAAAATTAAACGAGAAAAAAAGTCATGTCATAGGTGCATGAATTTAACCCTACCCTTCACCTAATCCTAACCCTAACCTTTACCCTAATCCTAACCCTAAACCCAACCCTTACCCTAACCCTAACCCTAAACTGACTGATAACATGTAAAATTAAACGATGAAAAAGTCATGTCATAGGTGCATGAATTTAACCCTACCCTTCACCTAATCCTAACCCTAACCCTAATCCTAACCCTAAACCCAACCCTAACACTAACCCGAACCCTAACCTGACTGATAGCATGTAAAATTAAATGATTAAAAACTCATGTCATAGGTGCATGAATTCAACCCTACCCTTCATCTAATCCTAACCCTAACCCTAACCCTAATACTAACCCTAAACCCAACCCTAACCCTAACCCTAACCCTAATCTGACTGATAACATGTAAAATTAAATGAAAAAAAAGTCATGTCATAGGTGCATGAATTTAACCCTACCCTTCACCTTATCCTAACCCTAACCCTAATCCTAACCCTAAACCCAACCCTAACCCTAACCCTATCCCTAACCTGACTGATAACATGTAAAATTAAACCATTAAAAAGTCATGTCATAGGTGCATGAATTTAACCCTACCCTTCACCTAATCCTATCCCTAACTCTAATCCTAACCCTAAACCCAACCCTAAACCTAACCCTAACCCTAACCTGACTGTAAACATGTAAAATTAAACGATTAAAAAGTCATGTCATAGGTGCATGAATTTAACCCTACCCCTCACCCAATCCTAACCCTAACCTTAACCTTGATCCTAACCCTAAACCCAACCCCAACCCTAACCCTAACCTGACTGATAACATGTAAAATAAAACGATTATACAGTCATGTCATAGGTGCATGAATTGACCTCTACCCTTCACCTGATCCTAACCCTAACCCTAATCCTAACCCTAAACCCAACCCTAACCATAACCCTAACCCTAACCTTACTGATAACATGTAAAATTAAACGATAAAAAAGTCACATCATAGGTGCATGAATGTAACCCTACCCGTCACCTAATCCTAACCCTAACCCAAACCCTAATCCTAACCCTAAACCCAACCCTAACCTAACCCTAACCTGACTGATAACATGTAAAATTAAACGATTAAAAAGTCATGTCTTAGGTGCATGATTTTAACCCTACCCTTCACCTAATCCTACCCTAACCCTAACCCTAATCCTAACCCTAAACCCAACCCTAACCATGACACTAACCCTAACCTGACTGATAACATGTAAAATTAAACGATTAAAAAGTCATGTCATAGGTGCATGAATTTAACCCTACCCTTCACGTAATCCTAACCCTAATCTTAACCCTAATCCTAACCCTAAACCCAACCCTAACCCTAACCCTAACCCTAACCTGACTGATAACATGTAAAATTAAACGATTAAAAAGTCATTTCATAGGTGCATGAATTTAACCCTACCCTTCACTTAATCCTAACCCTAACCCTAACCCTAATCCTAACCCTAAACCCAACCCTAACCCTAACCCTAACCCTTACTCTAACCTGACTGATAACATGTAAAATTAAACGATTAAAAAGTCATGTCATAGGTGCATGAATTTAACCCTTCCCTTAACCTAATCCTAACCCTAACCCTAACCATACTCCTAACCCTAAACCCAACCCTAACCCAAACCCTTACCCTAACCTGACTGATAACATGTAAAATTAAATGATTAAACAGTCATGTCATAGGTGCATGAATTTAACCCTACCCTTCACCTAATCCTAACCCCTTCACTTACCCTAATCCTAACCCTAAACCCAACCCTTCCCCTAACCCTAACCCTAACCTGACTGATAACATGTAAAATTAAACGATTAAAAAGTCATGTAATAGGTGCATGAATTTAACCCTACCCTTCACCTAATCCTAACCCTAACCTCAACCCTAATCCTAACCCTAAACCCAACCCTAACCCTAACCCTAACCCTAACCTGACTGATAACATGTAAAATTAAATGATTAAAAACTCATGTTATAGGTGCATGAATTTAACCCTACCCTTTTGCTAATCCTAACCCTAACCCTAACCCTAATCCTAACCCTAAACCCAACCCTAACCATAACCCTAACCCTAACCTGACTGATAACATGTTAAATTAAACGATTAAAAAGTCATGTCATAGGTGCATGAATTTAACCCTACCCTTCACCTAATCCTAACCCTAACCTTAACCCTAATCCTAACCCTAAACCCGACCCTAACCCTAACGCTAACCCTAACCTGACTGATAACATGTAAAATTAAACGATTAAAAAGTCATTTCATATGTGCATGAATTTAACCCTACCCTTCACCTAATCCTAACCCCAACCCTAACCCTAATCCTAACCCTAAACCCAACCCTAACCCTAACCCTATCCCTAACCTTACTGATAACATGTAAAATCAAATGATTAAAAAGTCATGTCATAGGTGCATGAATTCAACCCTACCCTTCACATAATACTAACCTAACCCTAAACCTAATCCTAACCCTAAACCCAACACTCACCATAACACTAACCCTAACCTGACTGATAACATGTAAAATTAAACGATTAAAAAGTCATGGCATAGGTGCATGAATTTAACCCTACCCTTCACCTAATCCTAACCCTAACCCTAACCCTTATATTAACCCTAAACCCAACCCGAACCCTATCCCTAACCCTAACCTGACTGATAACATGTAAAATTAAACGATAAAAAAGTCATGTATTAGGTGCATGAATTTAACCCTACCCTTCACCTAATCCTAACCCTAACCCTAATCCTATACCTAAACCCAACCTTAACCCTAACCCTAACCCTAACCTGACTGATAACATGTAAAATTAAACGATGAAAAAGTCATGTCATAGGTGCATGAATTTAACCCTACCCTTCACCTAATCCTAACCCTAACCCTAACCCTAATCCTAACCCTAAACCCAACCCTAACCCTAACCCTATCCCTAACCTGACTGATAACATGTAAAATTAAACGATAAAAAAGTCACATCATAGGTGCATGAATTTAACCCTACCCGTAACCTAATCCTAACCCTAACCCAAACCCTAATCCTAACCCTAAACCCAACCCTAACCCTAACCCTAACCCTAACCTGACTGATAACATGTAAAATTAAACGATTAAAAAGTCATGTCATAGGTGCATGATTTTAACCCTACCCTTCACCTAATCCTACCCTAACCCTAACCCTAATCCTAACCCTAAACCCAACCCTAACCATGACACTAACCCTAACCTGACTGATAACATGTAAAATTAAACGATAAAAAAGTCATGTCATAGGTGCATGAATTTATCCCTACCCTTCTCCTAATCCTAACCCTTACCCTAACCCTAATCGTAATCCTAAACCCAAGCCTAGCCCTAACCCTAACCCTAACCTGACTGATAACATTCAAAATCAAACGATGAAAAAGTCATGTCATAGGTGCATGAATTTAACCCTACCCTTCACCTAATCCTAACCCTTACCCTTCACCAAATCCTAGCCCTAACCCTAACCCTAATCCTAACCCTAAACCCAACCCTAATCCTAACACTAACCCTAACCTGACTGACAACATGTACAATTAAACGATTAATAAGTCATGTCATAAATGCATGAATTTAACCCTACCCTTCACCTAATCCTAACCCTAACCCTAACCCTAATCCTAACCCTAAACCCAACCCTAACCCTAACCCTTACCTGACTGATAACATGTAAAATTAAATGATTAAAAAGTCATGTAATAGGTGCAGGAATTTAACCCTACCCTTCAAATAATCCTAACCTTAACCCTATACCTAATCCTAACCCTAAACCCAACCCTAACCCTAACCCTAACCCTAACCTGACTGATAAACTGTAAAATTAAATGAGTAAAAAGTCATGTCATAGGTGCATGAATTTAACCCTACCCTTCACCTAATCCTAACCCTAACCCTAACCCTAATCCTAACCCTAAACCCAACCCTAACACTAACCCTAACCCTAACCTGACTGATAACATGTAAAATTTAACGATAAAATAGTCATGTCATAATTGCATGAATTTAACCCTTCCCTTCACCTAATCCTAACCCTTACCCTAACCCTAATCCTAACCCTAAACCCACCCTTAACCCTAAGCCTAACCTGACTGAATACATGTAAAATTAAACGAGAAAAAAAGTCATGTCATAGGTGCATGAATTTAACCCTACCCTTCACCTAATCCTAACCCTAACCCTAACCCTAATCCTAACCCTAAACCCAACACTAACCCTAACCCTAACCCTAACCTGACTGATAACATGTAAAATTAAACGATGAAAAAGTCATGTCATAGGTGCATGAATTTAACCCTACCCTTCACCTAATCCTAACCCTAACCCTAATCCTAACCCTAAACCCAACCCTAACACTAACCCTAACCCTAACCTGACTGATAGCATGTAAAATTAAATGATTAAAAAGTCATGTCATAGGTGCATGAATTCAACCCTAGCCTTGATCTATTCCTAACCCTAACCCTAACCCTAATACTAACCCTAAACCCAACCCTAACCCTAACCCTAACCTGACTGATAACATGTAAAATTAAACGAAAAAAAAGTCATGTCATAGGTGCATGAATTTAACCCTACCCTTCACTAATCCTATCCCTAACTCTAATCCTTACCCTAAACCCAACCCTAACCCTAACCCTAACCCTAACCTGAGTGATAACATGTAAAATTAAACGATTAAAAAGTCATGTCATAGGTGCATGAATTTAACCCTACCCTTCACCTAATCCTAACCCTAACCTTAACCTTAATCCTAACCCTAAACCCAACCTCAACCCTAACCCTAACCTGACTGATAACATGTAAAATAAAACGATTAAAAAGTCATGTCATAGGTGCATGAATTAAACCCTACCCTTCACATGATCCTAACCCTTACCCTAACCCTAATCCTTACCCTAAACCTAACCCTAACCCTAACCCTAACCCTAACCTGACTGATAACATGTCAAATTAAACGATAAAAAAGTCACATCATAGGTTCATGAATTTAACCCTACCCGTCACCTAATCCTAACCCTAACCCTAACCCTAATCCTAACCCTAAACCCAACCCTAACCCTAACCCTAACCCTGACCTGACTGATAACATGTAAAATTAAATGATTAAAAAGTCATGTAATAGGTGCATGAATTTAACCCTACCCTTCACCTAATCCTAACCCTAACCTCAACCCTTATCCTAACCCTAAACCCAACCCTAACCCTAACCCTAACCTGACTGATAACATGTAAAATTAAACGATTAAAAACTCATGTTATAGGTGCATGAATTTAACCATACCCTTTTGCTAATCCTAACCCTAACCCTAATCCTAACCCTAAACCCAACCCTAACCATAACCCTAACCCTAACCTGACTGATAACATGTAAAATTAAACGATTAAAAAGTCATGTCATAGGTGCATAATTTAACCCTACCCTTCACCTAATCCTAACCCTAACCATAACCCTAATCCTAACCCTAAACCCAACCCTAACCCTAACGCTAACCCTAACCTGACTGATAACATGTAAAATTAAACGATTAAAAAGTCATTTCATATGTGCATGAATTTAACCCTACCCTTCACCTAATCCTAACCCCAACCCTAAACCTAATCCTAACCCTAAACCCAACCCAAACCCTAACCCTAACCCTAACCTGACTGATAACATGTAAAATCAAATGATTAAAAAGTCATGTCATAGGTGCATGAATTCAACCCTACCCTTCACATAATACTAACCTAACCCTAAACCTAATCCTAACCCTAAACCCAACACTCACCATAACACTAACCCTAACCTGACTGATAACATGTAAAATTAAACGATTAAAAAGTCATGGCATAGGTGCATGAATTTAACCCTACCCTTCACCTTATCCTAACCCTAACCCTAACCCTAATATTAACCCTAAACCCAACCCGAACCCTATCCCTAACCCTAACCTGACTGATAACATGTAAAATTAAACGATAAAAAAGTCATGTATTAGGTGCATGAATTTAACCCTACCCTTCACCTAATCCTAACCCTAACCCTAACCCTAATCCTATACCTAAACCCAACCTTAACCCTAACCCTAACCCTAACCTGACTGATAACATGTAAAATTAAACGATTAAAAAGTCATCTCATAGGTGCATGAATTTAACCCTACCCTTCACCTAATCCTAACCCTAACCCTAACCCTAATCCTAACCCTAAACCCAACCCTAACCCTAACCCTAACCCTAACCTGACTGATAACATGTAAAATTAAACGATAAAAAAGTCACATCATAGGTGCATGAATTAAACCCTACCCTTCACCTAATCCTAACCCTAACCTAAACCCTAATCCTAACCCTAAACCCAACCCTACCCCTAACCCTAACCCTAACCTGACTGATAACATGTAAAATTAAACGATTAAAAAGTCATGTCATAGGTGCATGATTTTAACCCTACCCTTCACCTAATCCTACCTTAACCCTAACCCTAATCCTAACCCTAAACCCAACCCTAACCATGACACTAACCCTAACCTGACTGATAACATGTAAAATTAAACGATAAAAAAGTCATGTCATAGGTGCATGAATTTATCCCTACCCTTCTCCTAATCCTAACCCTTACCCTAACCCTAATCCTAACCCTAAACCCAACCCTAGCCCTAACCCTAACCCTAACCTCACTGATAACATTCAAAATCAAACGATTAAAAAGTCATGTCATAGGTGCATGCATTTAACCCTACCCTTCACCTAATCCTAACCCTAACCCTTCACCTAATCCTAACCCTAACCCTAACCCTAATCCTAACCCTAAACCCAACCCTAACCCTAACCCTAACCCTTCCCTGACTGATAACATGTAAAATTAAATGATTAAAAAGTCATGTCATAGGTGCAGGAATTTAACCCTACCCTTCACATAATCCTAACCTTAACCCTATACCTAATCCTAACCCTAAACCCAACCCTTACCCTAACCCTAACCCTAACCTGACTGATAACATGTAAAATTAAATGAGTAAAAAGTCATGTCATAGGTGCATGAATTTTACCCTACCCTTCACCTAATCCTAACCCTAACCCTAACCCTAATCCTAACCCTAAACCCAACCCTAACACTAACCCTAACCCTAACCTGACTGATAACATGTAAAATTTAACGATAAAATAGTCATGTCATAATTGCATGAATTTAACCCTTCCCTTCACCTAATCCTAACCCCTACCCTAACCCTAATCCTAACCCTAAACCAACCCTTAACCCTAAGCCTAACCTGACTGATAACATGTAAAATTAAACGAGAAAAAAAGTCATGTCATAGGTGCATGAATTTAACCCTACCCTTCAGCTAATCCTAACCCTAACCCTAACACTAATCCTAACCCTAAACCCAACCCTAACCCTAACCCTAACCCTAACCTGACTGATAACATGTAAAATTAAACGATGAAAAAGTCATGTCATAGGTGCATGAATTTAACCCTACCCTTCACCTAATCCTAACCCTAACCCTAATCCTAACCCTAAACCCAACCCTAACACTAACCCTAACCCTAACCTGACTGATAGCATGTAAAATTAAATGATTAAAAAGTCATGTCATAGGTGCATGAATTCAACCCTACCCTTCATCTAATCCTAACCCTAACCCTAACCCTAATACTAACCCTAAACCCAACCCTAACCCTAACCCTAACCTGACTGATAACATGTAAAATTAAACGAGAAAAAAAGTCATGTCATAGGTGCATGAATTTAACACTACCCTTCACCTTATCCTAACCCTAACCCTAATCCTAACCCTAAATCAAACCCTAGCCCTAACGCTAACCCTAACCTGACTGATAACATGTAAAATAAAACGATTAAAAAGTTATGTCACAGGTGCATGAATTTAACCCTACCCTTCACCTAATCCTATCCCTAACTCTAATCCTTACCCTAAACCCAACCCTAACCCTAACCCTAACCCTAACCTGAGTGATAACATGTAAAATTAAACGATTAAAAAGTCATGTCATAGGTGCATGATTTTAACCCTAGCCTTCACCTAATCCTAACCCTAACCTTAACCTTAATCCTAACCCTAAACCCAACCCCAACCCTAACCCTTACCTGACTGATAACATGTAAAATAAAACGATTAAAAAGTCATGTCATAGGTGCATGAATTGAACCCTACCCTTCACCTGATCCTAACCCTTACCCTAACCCTAATCCTTACACTAAACCTAACCCTAACACTAACCCTAACCCTAACCTGACTGATAACATGTCAAATTAAACGATAAAAAAGTCACATCATAGGTTCATGAATTTAACCCTACCCGTCACCTAATCCTAACCCTAACCCTAACCCTAATCCTAACCCTAAACCCAACCCTAACCCTAACCCTAACCCTGACCTGACTGATAACATGTAAAATTAAATGATTAAAAAGTCATGTCATAGGTGCATGAATTCAACCCTACCCTTCACCTAATCCTAACCCTTACCCTAAACCTAATCCTAACCCTAAACGGACCGCTAACCATAACACTAACCCTAACCTGACTGATAACATGTAAAATTAAACGATTAAAAAGTCATGTCATAGGTGCATGAATTTAACCCTACCCTTCACCTAATCCTAACCCTAACCCTTACCCTAATACTAACCCTAAACCCAACCCTTACCCTATCCCTAACCCTAACCTGACTGATAACATGTAAAATTAAACGATAAAAAAGTCATGTATTAGGTGCATGAATTTAACCCTACCCTTCACCTAATCCTAACCCTAACCCTAACCCTAATCCTAACCCTAAACCCTAACCCTAACCCTAACCCTAACCTGACTGATAACATGTAAAATTAAACGATTAAAAAGTCATCTCATAGGTGCATGAATTTAACCCTACCCTTCACCTAATCCTAACCCTAACCCTAACCCTAATCCTAACCCTAAACCCAACCCTAACCCTAACCCTAACCCTACCCTGACTGATAACATGTAAAATTAAACGATTAAAAAGTCATGTCATAGGTGCATGAATTTAACCCTACCCTTCACCTAATCCTAACCCTTACCTTAACCCTAATCCTAACCCTAAACCCAACCCTAACCCTAACCCTACCCTGACTTATAACATGTAAAATTAAATGATTAAACAGTCATCTCATAGGTGCATGAATTTAACCCTACCCTTCACCTAATCCTAACCCTACCCCTAACCCTAATCAAAACACTAAACCCAACCCTAACACTAACCCTAACCTGACTGATAACATGTAAAATTGAACGATTAAAAAGTCATGTCATAGGTGCAAGAATTTAACCCCACCCTTCAACTAATCCTAACCCCAACCCTAACCCTAATTTTAACTCTACACCCAACCCTAACCATAACCCTAACCCTAACCTGACTGATAACATGTAAAATTAAACGATTAACAAGTCATGTCATAGGTGCATGAATTAAACCCAACGCTTCACCTAATCCTAACCCTAACCCTAATCCTAACACTAACCCCAACCCTAACCCTAACCCTAACCCTAACCTGACTTATAAAATGTAAAATTAAATGATTAAAAAGTCATGTCATAGGTGCATCAATTTAACCCTACCCTTCACCTAATCCTAACCCTAACCCTAACCCTAATCCTAACCCTAAACCCAACCCTAACCCTAACCCTAACCCTAACCCTAACCTGACTGATAACATGTAAAATTAAACGATTAAAATGTCATGTCATAGGTGCATGAATTTAACCCTACCCTTCACCTAATCCTAACCCTAACCCTAACCCTAATCGTAACCCTAAACCCAACCCTAACCATAACCCTAACCCTAACCTGACTGATAACATGTAAAATTAAACGATTAAAAAGTCATGTCATAGGTGCATGAATTTAACCCTGCCCTTAACCTTATCCTAACCCTAACCCTAACCCTAATCCTTACCCTAAACCCAACCCTAACCCTAACCCTAACCCTAACCTGACTGATAACATGTAAAATTAAACGATAAAAAAGTCATGTATTAGGTGCATGAATTTAACACTACCCTTCACCTAATCCTAACCCTAACCCTAACCCTATTCCTAACCCTAAACCCAACCCTAACCCTAACCTTAACCCTAACCTGACTGATAACATGTACAATTAAACGATTAAAAAGTCATGTCATAGGTGCATGAATTTAACCCTACCCTTCACCTAATCCTAACCCTAACCCTAACCCTAATCCTAACCCTAAACCCAACCCTATCCCTAACCCTAACCCTAACCCTAACCTGACTGATAACATGTAAAATCACATGATTAAAAAGTCATGTCATAGGTGATACATTTAACCCTACCCTTCATCTAATCCTAACCCTAACCCTAACCCTAATCCTAACCCTAAACCCAACCCTAACCATAACACTCACCCTAACCTGACTGATTACATGTAAAATTACACGATTAATAAGTCATGTAATAGGTGCATGAATTTAACCCTAGCCTTCACCTAATCCTTACCCTAACCCTAACCCTAATCCTAACCCTAAACCCAACCCTAACCCTAACCCTGACCCTAACCTGACTGATAACATGTAAAATTAAACGATTAAAAAGTCATGTATTAGGTGCATTAATGTAACCCTACCCTTCACCTAATCCTAACCCTAACCCTAACCCTAATCCTAACCCTAAACCCAACTCTAACCCTAACCCTAACCCTAACCTGACTGATAACATGTAAAATTCAACGATTAAAAAGTCATGTCATAGGTGCATGAATTTTACCCTACCCTTCACCTAATCCTAACCCTAACCCTAACCCTAATCCTAACCCTAAACCCAACACTAACCATAAACCTAACTCTACCCTGACTGATAACATGTAAAATTAAACGATTAAAAAGTCATGTCATAGGTGCATGAATTTAACCCTACCCTTCACCTAATCTTAACCCTAACCCTAACCCTAATCCTAATCCTACACCCAACTCTAACCCTAACCCTAACCTGACTGATAACATGTAAAATTAAACGATTAAAAATTAATGTCATAGGTGCATGAATTTAACCCTACCCTTCACCTAATCCTAACCCTAACCCTAACCCGTATCCTAACCCTAAACCCAACCCTAACCCAAACCCTTACCCTAACCTGACTGATAACATGTAAAATTAAATGATTAAACAGTCATATCATAGGTGCATGAATTTAACCCTACCCTTCACCTAATCCTTACCCTAACCTCAACCCTAATCCTAACCCTAAACCCAACCCTAACCCTAACCCTAACCCTAACCTGACTGATAACATGTAAAATTAAACGATTAAAAAGTCATGTCATAGGTGCATGAATTTAACCCTACCCTTCACCTAATCCTAACCCTAACCCTAACCCTAATCCTAACCCTAAACCCAACCCTAACCCTACCCTAACCCTAACCTGACTGATAACATGTAAAATTAAACGATAAAAAAGTCATGTCATAGGTGATACATTTAACCCTACCCTTCATCTAATCCTAACCCTAACCCTAACCCTAATCCTAACCCTAAACCCAACCCTAACCATAACACTAACCCTAACCTGACTGATAACATGTAAAATTACACGATTAAAAAGTCATGTCATAGGTGCATGAATTTAACCCTAGCCTTCACCTAATCCAAACCCTAACCCTAAACCTAATCCTAACCCTAAACCCAACCCTAACCCTAACCCTAACCTGACTGATAAAATGTAAAATTAAACGATTCAAAAGTCATGTCATAGGTGCATGAATTTTTCCCTACCCTTCACCTAATCCTAACCCTAACCCTAATCCTTACCCTAAACCAAACCCTAACCCTAAACCTAACTCTACCCTGACTGATAACATGTAAAATTAAACGATTAAAAAGTCATGTCATAGGTGCATGAATTTAACCCTACCCTTCACCTAATCCTAACCCTAACCCTAACCCTAACCCTAATCCTAACCCCAAACCAAACACTTAACCCTAACCCTAACCCTAACCTTACTGATAACATATAAAATTATACAATAAAAAAGTCATGTATTAGGTGCATTAATTTAACCCTACCCTTCACCTAATCCTAACCCTAACCCTCTCCCTAATCCTAACCCTAAACCCAACTCTAACCCTAACCCTAACCCTAACACACTGACTGATAACATGTAAAATGAAACGATTAAAAAGTCATGTCATAGGTGCATGAATTTAACCCTATCCTTCACCTAATCCTAACCCTAACCCTAATCCTAACCCTAACCACAACCCTAACCCTAACCCTACCCTGACTGATAACATGTAAAATTAAACGATTAAAAAGTCATGTAATAGGTGCATGAATTTAACCCTACCCTTCACCTAATCCTAACACTACCCCTAACCCTAATCCTAACACTAAACCCTTCCCTAACCCTAACCCTAACCTGACTGATAACATGTAAAATTACATGATTCAAAACTCATGTCATAGGTGCATCAATTTAACCCTACCCTTCACCTAATCCTAACACTAACCCTAACCCTAACCCTAACCTGACTGATAACATGTAAAATGAAACGATTAAAAAGTCATGTCATAGGTGCATGAATTTAACCCTACCCTTCACCTAATCCTAACCCTAACCCTAATCCTAACCCTAAACCCAACCCTAACACTAACCCTAACCCTAACCTGACTGATAGCATGTAAAATTAAATGATTAAAAAGTCATGTCATAGAAGCATGAATTCAACCCTACCCTTCACCTAATCCTAACCCTAACCCTAACCCTAATCCTAACCCTAAACCCAACCCTAACCCTAACCCTAACCCTAACCTGACTGATAAAATGTAAAATGAAACGATTAAAAAGTCATGTCATAGGTGCATAAATTTAAACCTACCCTTCACCTAATCCTAACCCTAACCCTAACCCTAATCCTAACCCTAAACTCAACCCTAACCCTATCCCTAACCCTAACCTGACTGATAACATGTAAAATTAAACGATAAAAAAGTCATGTATTAGGTGCATGAATTTAACCCTACCCTTCACCTACTCCTAACCCTAACCCTAACCCTAATCCTAACCCTAAACCCAACCCTAACCATAACCCTAACCCTAACCTGACTGATAACATGTAAAATTAAACGATCAAAAAGTCATGTCATAGATGCATGAATTTAACCCTACCCTTCACCTAATCCTAACCCTAACCCTAACCCTAATCCAAACCCTAAACCCAACCCTAACCCTTACCGTAACCCTAACCTGACTCATAACATGTAAAATTTAACGATTAAAAAGCCATGTCATAGGTGCATGAATTTAACCCTACCCTTCACCTAATCCTAACCCTAACCCTAACCCTGATCCTAACCCTAAACCCAACCCTAACCCAAAACCTTACCCTAACCTGACTGATAACATGTAAAATTAAATGATTAAACAGTCATGTCATAGGTGCATGAATTTAACACTACCCTTCATCTAATCCTAACCCTAACCCTAATCCTTACCCTAAACCCAACCCTAACCATAACACTAACTCTAACCTGACTGATAACATGTAAAATTAAACGATTAAAAAGTCATGTCATAGGTGCATGAATTTAACCCTACCCTTCACCTAATCCTAACCCTAACCCTAACCCTAATCCTAACCCTAAACCCAACCCTAACCCTAACCCTAACCCTAACCTGACTGATAACATGTAAAATTAAATGATTAAAACGTCATGTCATAGGTGCATTAATTTAACCCTACCCTTCATCTAATCCTAATCCTTACCCTAACCCTAATCCTAACCCTAAACCCAACCCTAACCATAACACTAACCCTTACCTGACTGATAACATGTAAAATTAAACGATTACAATGTCATGTCATAGGTGCATGAATTTAACACTACCCTTCACCTAATCCTAACCCTAACCCTAACCCTAATCCTAACCCTAAACCCAAATCTAACCCTTACCCTAATGCAAACCTGACTGATAATATGTAAAATTAAATGATTAAACAGTCATGTCATAGGTGCATGAATTGAACCCTACCCTTCACCTTAACCTAACCCTACCCCTAACCCTAATCCTTATCCTAAACCCAACCCTAACACTAACCCTAACCCTAACCTGACTGATAACATGTAAAATTAAATGATTAAAAAGTCATGTCATAGGTGCATGAATTTAACCCTACCCTTCACCTAATCCTTACCCTAACCCTAACCCTGATCCTAACCCTAAACCCAACCCTAAACCCAACCCTAACCTTAACCTGACTGATAACATGTAAAATTAAACGATTAAAAAGTCATGTCATAGGTGCATGAATTTAACCCTACCCTTCACCTAATCCTAACCCTAACCCTAATCCTAACCCTAAACCCAACCCTAACCATAACCCTAACCCTAACCTGACTGATAACATGTAAAATTAAACGATAAAAAGTCATGTCATAGGTGCATGAATTTAACCTTACCCTTCACCTAATCCTAACCCTAACCTTAACCCTAATCCCAACCCTAAACCCAACCCTAGCCCTAACCCTCACCCTAACCTGACTGATAACATGTAAAATTAAACGATTACAAAGTCATTTCATAGGTGCATGAATTTAACCCTACCCTTCACCTACTCCTAACCCTAACCCTAACCCTAATCCTAACCCTAAACCCAACCCTAACCCTAACCCTAACCCTAACCTGACTGATAACATGTAAAATTAAATGATTAAAAAGTCATGTCATAGGTGCATGAATTTAACCCTACCCTTCACCTAGTCCTAACCCTTACCCTAATACTAACCCTAAACCCAACCCTAACCCTAACCCTAACCCTAACCTGACTGATAACATGTAAAATTAAACGATGAAAAAGTCATGTCATAGGTGCATGAATTTAACCCTACCCTTCACCTAATCCTAACCCTAACCCTAACCCTAATCCTAACCCTAAACCCAACCCTAACCCTAACCCTAACCCTAACCTGACTGATAACATGTAAAATTAAACGATTAAAAAGTCATGTCATAGGTGCATGAATTTAACCCTACCCTTCACCTAATCCTAACCCTAACCCTAACCCTAATCCTAACCCTAAACCCAACCCTAACCCTGACCCTAACCTGACTGATAACAGGTAAAATTAAACGATTAAAAAGTCATGTCATAGGTGCATGAATTTACCCTACCCTTAACCTAATCCTAACCCTAACCCTAACCCTAATCCTAACCCTAAACCCAACCCTAACCCAAACCCTTACCCTTACCTGACTGATAACATGTAAAATTAAATGATTAAACAGTCATGTCATAGGTGCATGAATTTAACCCTACCCTTCACCTAATCCTAACCCTAACCCTAACCCTAATCCTAACCCTAAACCCAACCCTAACCCTAACCCTAACCCTAACCTGACTGATAACATGTAAAATTAAATGATTAAAACGTCATGTCATAGGTGCATTAATTTAACCCTACCCTTCATCTAATCCTAATCCTTACCCTAACCCTAATCCTAACCCTAAACCCAACCCTAACCATAACACTAACCCTTACCTGACTGATAACATGTAAAATTAAACGATTACAATGTCATGTCATAGGTGCATGAATTTAACACTACCCTTCACCTAATCCTAACCCTAACCCTAACCCTAATCCTAACCCTAAACCCAAATCTAACCCTTACCCTAATGCAAACCTGACTGATAATATGTAAAATTAAATGATTAAACAGTCATGTCATAGGTGCATGAATTGAACCCTACCCTTCACCTTAACCTAACCCTACCCCTAACCCTAATCCTAATCCTAAACCCAACCCTAACACTAACCCTAACCCTAACCTGACTGATAACATGTAAAATTAAATGATTAAAAAGTCATGTCATAGGTGCATGAATTTAACCCTACCCTTCACCTAATCCTTACCCTAACCCTAACCCTGATCCTAACCCTAAACCCAACCCTAAACCCAACCCTAACCTTAACCTGACTGATAACATGTAAAATTAAACGATTAAAAAGTCATGTCATAGGTGCATGAATTTAACCCTACCCTTCACCTAATCCTAACCCTAACCCTAATCCTAACCCTAAACCCAACCCTAACCATAACCCTAACCCTAACCTGACTGATAACATGTAAAATTAAACGATGAAAAAGTCATGTCATAGGTGCATGAATTTAACCCTACCCTTCACCTAATCCTAACCCTAACCCTAACCCTAATCCTAACCCTAAACCCAACCCTAACCCTAACCCTAACCCTAACCTGACTGATAACATGTAAAATTAAACGATTAAAAAGTCATGTCATAGGTGCATGAATTTAACCCTACCCTTCACCTAATCCTAACCCTAACCCTAACCCTAATCCTAACCCTAAACCCAACCCTAACCCTGACCCTAACCTGACTGATAACAGGTAAAATTAAACGATTAAAAAGTCATGTCATAGGTGCATGAATTTAACCCTACCCTTAACCTAATCCTAACCCTAACCCTAACCCTAATCCTAACCCTAAACCCAACCCTAACCCAAACCCTTACCCTTACCTGACTGATAACATGTAAAATTAAATGATTAAACAGTCATGTCATAGGTGCATGAATTTAACCCTACCCTTCACCTAATCCTAACCCTAACCCTAACCCTAATCCTAACCCTAAACCCAACCCTAACCATAACCCTAACCCTAACCTGACTGATAACATGTAAAATTAAACGATTAAAAAGTCATTTCATAGGTGCATTAATTTAACCCTACCCTTCACCTAATCCAAACCCTAACCCTAACCCTAATCCTAACCCTAAACCCAACCCTAACCCTAACCCTAACCCTAACCCTAACCTGACTGATAACATGTAAAATTTAATGATTAAAAAGTCATGTCGTAGGTGCATGAATTTAACCCTACCCTTCATCTTATCCTAACCCAAACCCTAACCCTAATCCTAACCCTAAACCCAACCCTATCCATAACACTAACCCATACCTGACTGATAACATGTAAAATTAAACGATTAAAATGTCATGTCATAGGTGCATGAATTTAACCCTACCTTCACCTAATCCTAACCCTAACCCTAATCCTAACCCTAAACCCAACCCTAACCCTAACCCTAACCCTAACCTGACTGATAACATGTAAAATCAAACAATAAAAAAGTTATGTATTAGGTGCATTAATTTAACCCTACCCTTCACCTAATCCTAACCCTAACCCTAACCCTAATCCTAACCCTAAACCCAACTCTAACCCAAACCCTAACCCTAACCTGACTGATAACATGTAAAATTAAATGATTAAAAAGTCATGTCATAGGTGCATGAATTTAACCCTACCCTTCACCTAATCCTAACCCTAACCCTTACCCTAATCCTAACCCTAAACCCAACCCTAACCCTAACCCTAACCCTAACCCTAACCTGACTGATAACATGTAAAATTAAAAGATTAAAAAGTCATGTCATAGGTGCATGAATTTTACACTACCCTTCACCTAATCCTAACCCTAACCCTAACCCTAATCCTAACCCTAAACCCAACCCTAACCCAAACCCTTACCCTAACCTGACTAATAACATGTAAAATTAAATGATTAAACAGTCATGTCATAGGTGCATGAATTGAACCCTACCCTTCACCTAATCCTACCCCTAACCCTAACCCTAATCCTAACCCTAAACCCAACCCTAACCATAACCCTAACCCTAATCTGACTGATAACATGTAAAATTAAACGATAAAAAGTCATGTCATAGGTGCATGAATTTAACCCTACCCTTCACCAAATCCTAACCCTAACCTTAACCCTAATCCCAACCCATAACCCAACCCTAGCCCTAACCCTCACCATAACCTGACTGATAACATGTAAAATTAAACGATTAAAAAGTCATTGATAGGTGCATGAATCAAACCCTACCCTTCACCTAATCCTAACCCTAACCCTAACCCTAATCCTAACCCTAAACCCAACCCTAACACTAACGCTAACCCTAACCCTAACCTGACTGATAACATGTAAAATTAAATGATTAAAAAGTCATGTCATAGGTGCATTAATTTAACCCTACCCTTCACCTAGTCCTAACCCTTACCCTAATACTAACCCTTAACCCAACCCTAACCCTATCCCTAACCCTAACCTGACTGATAACATGTAAAATTAAACGATAAAATGTCATGTATTAGGTGCATGAATTTAACCCTACCCGTCACCTAGTCCTAACCCTAACCCTAATACTAACCCTAAACCCAACCCTAACCCTATCCCTAACCCTAACCTGACTGATAACATGTAAAATCACACGATAAAAAAGTCATGTATTAGGTGCATGAATTTAACCTTACCCTTCACCTTATCCTAACCCTAACCCTAACCCTAATCCTTACCCTAAACCCAACCCTAACCCAAACCCTTACCCTAACCTGACTAATAACATGTAAAATTAAATGATTAAACAGTCATGTCATAGGTGCATGAATTGAACCCTACCCTTCACCTAATCCTACCCCTAACCCTAACCCTAATCCTAACCCTAAACCCAACCCTAACCATAACCCTAACCCTAATCTGACTGATAACATGTAAAATTAAACGATAAAAAGTCATGTCATAGGTGCATGAATTTAACCCTACCCTTCACCATATCCTAACCCTAACCTTAACCCTAATCCCAACCCATAACCCAACCCTAGCCCTAACCCTCACCCTAACCTGACTGATAACATGTAAAATTAAACGATTAAAAAGTCATTGATAGGTGCATGAATCAAACCCTACCCTTCACCTAATCCTAACCCTAACCCTAACCCTAATCCTAACCCTAAACCCAACCCTTACACTAACGCTAACCCTAACCCTAACCTGACTGATAACATGTAAAATTAAATGATTAAAAAGTCATGTCATAGGTGCATTAATTTAACCCTACCCTTCACCTAGTCCTAACCCTTACCCTAATACTAACCCTTAACCCAACCCTAACCCTATCCCTAACCCTAACCTGACTGATAACATGTAAAATTAAACGATAAAATGTCATGTATTAGGTGCATGAATTTAACCCTACCCGTCACCTAGTCCTAACCCTAACCCTAATACTAACCCTAAACCCAACCCTAACCCTATCCCTAACCCTAACCTGACTGATAACATGTAAAATCACACGATAAAAAAGTCATGTATTAGGTGCATGAATTTAACCTTACCCTTCACCTTATCCTAACCCTAACCCTAACCCTAATCCTTACCCTAAACCCAACCCTAACCCAAACCCTTACCCTAACCTGACTAATAACATGTAAAATTAAATGATTAAACAGTCATGTCATAGGTGCATGAATTGAACCCTACCCTTCACCTAATCCTACCCCTAACCCTAACCCTAATCCTAACCCTAAACCCAACCCTAACCATAACCCTAACCCTAATCTGACTGATAACATGTAAAATTAAACGATAAAAAGTCATGTCATAGGTGCATGAATTTATCCCTACCCTTCACCTAATCCTAACCCTAACCCTAACCCTAATCCTAACCCGTAACCTAACCCTAACCCTAACCCTAACTTGACTGATAACATGTAAAATTAAATGATTAAAAAATCATGTCATAGGTGCATGAATTTAACCCTACCCTTCACCTAATCCTAACCCTAACCCTAACCCTTATCCTAACCCTAAACCCAACTCTAACCCTTACCCTAACCCTAACCTGACTGATAACATGTAAAATTAAACGATATAAACGTCATGTCATAGGTGCATAAATTTAACCCTACCCTTCACCTAATCCCTAACCCTAACCCTAACCCTAAACCCAAACCTAACCCTAACCCTAATCCTACCCTGACTGATAACATGTAAGATTAAACGATTAAAAAGTCATGTAATAGGTGCATGAATTTAACCCTACCCTTCACCTAATCCTAACCCTAAACGCTAACCGTAATCCTGATCTAAACCCAACCCTAACCCTAACCCTAACCCTAACCTGACTGATTACATGTAAAATTAAACGATTTAAAATCATGTCATAGGTGCAGTAATTTAACCCTACCCTTCACCTAATCCTAACCCTAACCCTAACCCTAATCCTACCCCTAAACCCAACCCTAACCCAAACCCTTACCCTAACCTGACTGATAACATGTAAAATCAAATGATCAAAAAGTAATGTGATAGGTGCATGAATTTAACCCTACCCTTAACCTAATCCTAACCCTAACCCTAACCCTAATCCTAACCCTATACCCAACCCTAACCTAACCCTAACCCTAACCTGACTGATAACATGTAAAATTAAACGATTAAAAAGTCATGTCATAGGTGCATGAATTTAACCCCACCCTTCACCTAATCCTACCCCTAACACTAACCCTAATCCTAACTCTAAACCCAACCCTAACCCTAACCCTAACCCTAACCTGACTGATAACATGTAAAATTAAACGATTAAAAAGTCATGTCATAGGTGCATGAATTTAACCCTACCCTTCACCTAATCCTAACCCTTACCATAACCCTAATCCTAACCCTAAACCCAACCCTAACCCTAACCCTAACCCTAACCTGACTGATAACATGAAAAATTAAACGATATAAGGGTCATGTCATAGGTGCACGAATTTAACCATACCCTTCACCTAATCCTAACCCTAACCCTAACCCTAATCCTAACCCTAAACCCATCCCTAACCCTAACCCTAACCCTAACCTGACTGATAACATGTACAATTAAACGATTAAAAAGTCATGTCATAGGTGCATGAATTTAACCCTACCCTTCACCTAATCCTAACCCTAACCCTAACCCTAATCCTAACCCTAAACCCAACCCTAACCCTAACCCTAACCTGACTGATAACATGTAAAATGAAATGAGTAAAAAGTCATGTCACAGGTGCATTAATGTAACCCTACCCATCACCTAATCCTAACCCTAACCCTAACCCTGATCCTAATCCTAAACCCAACCCTTACCCTAAGCCTAACCTTAACCTGACTGATAACATGAAAAATTAAACGATATAAAGGTCATGTCATAGGTGCACAAATTTAACCATACCCTTCACCTAATTCTAACCCTAATCCTAACCCTTAACCCATCCCTAACCCTAACCCTAACCCTAACCTGACTGATAACATGTACAATTAAACGATTAAAAAGTCATGTCATAGGTGCATGATTTTAACCCTACCCGTCACCTAATCCTAACCCTAACCCTAACCCTAATCCTAACCCTAAACCCAACCCTAACCCTAACCCTAACCTGACTGATAACATGTAAAATTAAACTATTAAAAAGTCATGTCATAGGTGCATGAATTTAACCCTACCCTTCACCTGATCATAACCCTAACCCTAACCCTAATCCTAACCCTAAACCCAACCCTAACCCTAACCCTAACCCTAACCTGACTGATAACATGTAAAATTAAACGATAAAAAAGTCATGTCATAGGTGCATGAATTTAACCCTACCCTTCACCTAATCCTAACCCTAACCCTAACCCTAATCCTAACCCTAAACCCAACCCTAACCCTAACCCTAACCTGACTGATAACATGTAAAATTAAACGATTAAAAAGTCATGTCATAGGTGCATGAATTTAACCCTACCCTTCACCTAATCCTAACCCTAACCCTTACCCTAATCCTAACCCTAAACCCATGCCTTACCCTAACCCTAACCCTAACCTGACTGATAACATGTAAAATTAAACGATTAAAAAGTCATTTCATAGGTGCATGAATTTAACCCTACCGTTAACCTAATCCTAACCCTAACCCTTACCCTAATCCTAACCCTAAACCCAACCCTAACCGTAACCCTAACCCTAACCCTAACCTGATTGATAACATGTAAAATTAAATGAATAAAAACTCATGTCATAGGTGCATGAATTCAACCCTTACCTTCATCTAATCCTAACCCTAACCCTAACCCTAATCCTAACCCTAAACCCAACCCTAACCATAACACTAACCCTAACCTGACTGATAACATGTAAAATTAAACGATTAAAAAGTCATGTCATAGGTGCATGAATTTAACCCTACCCTTCACCTAATCCTAACCCTAACCCTAACCCTAATCCTAACCCTAAACCTAACCCTAACCGTAACCCTAACCCTAACCTGACTGATAACATATAAAATTAAACGATACAAAAGTCATGTATTAGGTGCATTAATTTAACCCTACCCTTCACCTAATCCGAACCCTAACCCTAACCCTAATCCTAACCGTAAACCCAACTAAAACCCTAACCCTAACCCTAACCTGACTGATATCATGTACAATTAAACGATTAAAAGTCATGTCATAGGTGCATGAATTTAACCCTACCCTTCACCTAATCCTAACCCTAACCCTAACCCTAATCCTAACCCTTTACCCAACCCTAACCCTAACCCTAACCCTACCCTTACTGATAACATGTAAAATTTAACGATTCAAAAGTCATGTCATAGGTGCATGAATTAAACCCTACCCTTCACCTAATCCTAACCCTAACCCTAACCCTAATCCTAACCCTACACCCAACCCTAACCCTAACCCTAACCCTAACCCTAACCTGACTGACAACATGTTAAATTAAATGAATAAAAACTCATGTCATAAGTGCATGAATTCAACCCTACCCTTCATCTAATCCTAACCCTAACCCTAACCCTAATCCTAACCCTAAACCCAACCCTAACCATAACACTAACCCTAACCTGACTGATAACATATAAACTTAAATGATTAAAAAGTCATGTCATATGTGCATGAATTTAACCCTACCCTTCACCTAATCCTTACCCTAACCCTAACCCTAATCCTAACCCTAAACCCAACCCTAACCCTAACCCTAACCCTAACCCTAACCTGACTGATAACATGTAAAATTAAATGATTAAAAAGTCATGTCATAGGTGCATGAATTTAACCCTACCCTTCACCTAATCCTAACCCTAACCCTAACCCTAATCCTAACCCTATACCCAACCCTTACCCTAACCCTAATCCTAACCTGACTGATAACATGTAAAATTAAACGATTAAAAAGTCATGTCATAGGTGCATGAATTTAACCCCACCCTTCACCTAATCCTAACCCTAACACTAACCCTAATCCTAACTCTAAACCCAACCCTAACCCTAACCCTAACCCTTACCTGACTGATAACATGTAAAATAAAACGATTAAAAAGTCATGTCATAGGTGTATGAATTTAACCCTACCCTTCACCTAATCCTAACCCTAAACCCAACCTAACCCTAACCCTAACCCTAACCTGACTGATAACATGTAAAATTAAATGATTAAAAAGTCATGTCATAGGTGCATGAATATAACCCTACTCTTCACCTAATCCTAACCCTAACCCTAACCCTAATCCTAACCCTAAACCCAACCCTAACCCTAGCCCTCCCCTGACTGATAACATGTAAAATTAAATGAGTAAAAAGTCATGTCATAGGTGCATTAATGTAACCCTACCCTTAACCTAATCCCAACCCTAACCCTAACCCTAACCCTAACCTGACTGATAACAAGTAAAATTAAACTATAAAAAAGTCATGTCATAGGTGCATGAATTTAACCCTACCCTTCACCTAATCCTAACCCTAACCCTAACCCTGATCCTAATCCTAAACCCAACCCTTACCCTCAGCCTAACCTTAACCTGACTGATAACATGTAAAATTAAACAATATAAAGGTCATGTCATAGGTGCACGAATTTAACCATACCCTTCACCTAATCCTAACCCTAACCCTAACCCTAATCCTAACCTTCAACCCAACCCTAACCCTAAACCTAACCCTAACCTGACTGATAACATGTACAATTAAACGATTAAAAAGTCATGTCATAGGTGTTTGAATTTAACCCTACCCTTAACCTAATCCTAACCCTAACCCTAACCCTAATCCTAACCCCAAACCCAACCCTAACCCTAACCCTAACCCTAACCTGACTGATAACATGTAAAATTAAACGATAAAAAAGTCATGTCATAGGTGCATGAATTTAACCCTACCCTTCACCTAATCCTAACCCTAACCGTAACCCTAATCCTAACCCTAAACCCAACCCTAACCTTAACCCTAACCCTAACCTGACTGATAACATGTAAAATTAAACGATTAAAAAGTCATGTCATAGGTGCATGAATTTAACCCTACCCTTCACCTTATCCTAACCCTAACCCTTACCCTAATCCTAACCCTAAACCCAACCCTAACCCTAACCCTAACCCTAACCTGACTGATATCATGTAAAATTAAACGATTAAAAAGTCATTTCATAGGTGCATTAATTTAACCCTACCGTTAACCTAATCCTAACCCTAACCCTTACCCTAATTCTAACCCTAAACCCAACCCTAACCCTAACCCTAACCCTAACCTGATTGATAACATGTAAAATTAAATGACTAAAACCTCATGTCATAGGTGCATGAATTCAACCCTACCCTTCATCTAATCCTAACCCTAACCCTAACCCCAATCCTAACCCTAAACCCAACCCTAACCATAACACTAACCCTAACCTGACTGATAACATGTAAAATTAAACGATTAAAAAGTCATGTCATAGGTGCATGAATTTAACCCTACCCTTCACCTAATCCTAACCCTAACCCTAACCCTAATCCTAACCTCAAACCTAACCCTAACCCTAACCCTAACCCTAACCTGACTGAAAACATATAAAATTAAACGATACAAAAGTCATGTATTAGGTGCATTAATTTAACCCTACCCTTCACCTAATCCTTACCCTAACCCTAACCCTAATCCTAACCCTAAACCCAACTCTAACCCTAACCCTTACCCTAACCTGACTGATAACATGTACAATTAAACGATTAAAAAGTCATGTCATAGGTGCAGGAATTTAACCCTACCCTTCACCTAATCCTAACCCTAACCCTAACCCTAATCCTAACCCTAAACCCAAGCCTTATCCTAACCCTAACCCTACCCTGACTGATAACATGTAAAATTAAACGATTAAAAAGTCATGTCATAGGTGCATGAATTTAACCCTACCCTTCACCTAATCCTAACCCTAACCCTAACCCTAATCCTAACCCTAAACCCAACCCTAACCCTAACCCTAACCCTAACCCTAACCTGACAAATAACATGTAAAATTAAATGAATAAAAACTCATGTCGTAGGTGCATGAATTCAACCCCACCCTTCATCTAATCCTAACCCTAACCCTAATCCTAACCCTAAACCCAACCCTAACCATAACACTAACCCTAACCTGACTGATACCATGTAAAATTAAACGATTAAAAAGTCATGTCATAGGTGCATGAATTTAACCCTACCCTTCACCTAATCCTAACCCTAACCCTAACCCTAATCCTAACCCTAAACCCAACCCTAACCCTAACCCTGACCCTAACCTGACTGATAACATGTAAAATTAAACGATTAAAAAGTCATGTCATAGGTGCATGAATTTAACCCTACCCTTCACCTAATCCTAACCCTAACCCTAACCCTAATCCTAACCCTAAACCCAACACTAACCCTAACCCTAACCCTAACCTGACTGATAACATGTAAAATTAAATGATTTAAAAGTCATGTCATAGGTGCATGAATTTAACCCTACCCTTCACCTAATCCTAACCCTAACCCTAACCCTAATCCTAACCCTAAACCCAACCCTAACCCTAGCCCTAACCTGACTGATAACATGTAAAATTAAATGAGTAAAAAGTCATGTCATAGGTGCATTAATGTAACCCTACCCTTCACCTAATCCCAACCCTAACCCTAACCCTACCCCCAACCTGACTGATAACAAGTAAAATTAAACTATAAAAAAGTCATGTCATAGGTGCATGAATTTAACCCTACTCTTTACCTAATCCTAACCCTAACCCTAACCCTGATCCTAATCCTAAACCCAACCCTTACCCTAAGCCTAACCTTAACCTGACTGATAACATGTAAAATTAAACGATATAAAGGTCATGTCATAGGTGCACGAATTTAACCATACCCTTCACCTAATCCTAACCCTAACCCTAACTCTAATCCTAACCTTAAACCCAACCTTAACCCTAAACCTAACCCTAACCTGACTGATAACATGTACAATTAAACGATTAAAAAGTCATGTCATAGGTGCATGAATTTAACCCTACCCTTCACCTAATCCTAACCCTAACCCTAACCCTAATCCTAACCCTAAACCCAACCTAACCCTAACCCTAACCCTAACCTGACTGATAACATGTAAAATTAAACTATCAAAAAGTCATGTCATAGGTGCATGAATTTAACCCTACCCTTCACCTGATCCTAACCCTAACCCTAACCCTAATCCTAACCCTAAACCCAACCCTACCCCTAACCCTAACCCTAACCTGACTGATAACATGTAAAATTAAACGATAAAAAAGTCATGTCATAGGTGCATGAATTTAACCCTACCCTTCACCTAATCCTAACCCTAACCGTAACACTAATCCTAACCCTAAACCCAACCCTAACCTTAACCCTAACCCTAACCTGACTGATAACATGTAAAATTAAACGATTAAAAAGTCATGTCATAGGTGCATGAATTTAACCCTACCCTTCACCTAATCCTAACCCTAACCCTTACCCTAATCCTAACCCTAAACCCAACCCTAACCCTAACCCTAACCCTAACCTGACTGATAACATGTAAAATTAAACGATTAAAAAGCCATTTCATAGGTGCATGAATTTAACCCTACCGTTAACCTAATCCTAACCCTAACCCTTACCCTAATTCTAACCCTAAACCCATCCCTAACCCTAACCTTAACCCTAACCCTAACCTGATTGATAACATGTAAAATTAAATGACTAAAACCTTATGTCATAGGTGCATGAATTCACCCCTACCCTTCATCTAATCCTAACCCTAACCCTAACCCCAATCCTAACCCTAAACCCAACCCTAACCATAACACTAACCCTAACCTGACTGATAATATGTAAAATTAAACGATTAAAAAGTCATGTCATAGGTGCATGAATTTAACCCTACCCTTCACCTGATCCTACCCCTAACCCTAACCCTAATCCTAACCCTAAACCCAACCCTAACCCTAACCCTAACCTGACTGATAACATGTAAAATTAAACGATAAAAAAGTCATGTCATAGGTGCATGAATTTAACCCTACCCTTCACCTAATCCTAACCCTAACCCTAACCCTAATCCTAACCCTAAACCCAACCCTAACCTTAACCCTAACCCTAACCTGACTGATAACATGTAAAATTAAACGATTGAAAAGTCATGTCATAGGTGCATGAATTTAACCCTACCCTTCACCTAATCCTAACCCTAACCCTTACCCTAATCCTAACCCTGAACCCAACCCTAACCCTAACCCTAACCCTAACCCTAACCTGATTGATAACATGTAAAATTAAACGATTAAAAAGTCATTTCATAGGTGCAGTAATTTAACCCTACCCTTCACCTAATCCTAACCCTAACCCTAATCCTAACCCTAAACCCAAACCTAACCCTAACCCTAACCCTAAAATTACTGATAACATGTAAAATTAAACGATTAAAAAGTCATGTCATAGGTGCATGAATTTAACCCTACCCTTCACCTAATCCTAACCCTAACACTAAATCTAATCCTAACCCTAAACCCAAACCTAACCCTAACCCTAACCCTAACCTGACTGATAACATGTAAAATGAAACGATTAAAAAGTCATGTCATAGGTGCAGGAATGTAACCCTACCCTTCACCTAATCCTAACCCTAACACTAATTCTAATCCTAACCCTAAACCCAACCCTAAACCTAACCCTAACCTGACTGATAACATGTAAAATTAAACGATTAAAAAGTCATGTCATAGGTGCATGAATTTAACCCTACCCTTCACCTTATCCTAACCCTAACCCTAACCCTAATCATAACCCTAAATCAACCCTAACCCTAACCCTAACCCTAACCTGACTGATAACATGTAAAATTAAACGATAAAAAAGTCATGTCATAGGTGCATGAATTTAACCCTACCCTTCACCTAATCCTAACCCTAAACCTAACCCTAATCCTAACCCTAAACCCAACCCTAACCCTAACCCTAACCCTAACCTGACTGATAACATGTAAAATTAAACAATAAAACAGTCATGTCATAGGTGCATGAATTTAACCCTACCCTTCAAATAATCCTAATCCTAACCCTAACCCAAATCCTAACTCTTAACCCAACCCTAACCCTAACCCTAACCCAAACCTGACTGATAACATGTAAAATTAAACGATTAAAAAGTCATGTCATAGGTGCATGAATTTAACCCTACCCTTCACCTAATCCTAACCCTAACCCTAATCATAACCCTAAACCCAACCCGAACCCTAACCCTAACCCTAACCTGACTGATAACATGTAAAAGTAAACGATTAAAAAGTCATGTCATAGGTGCATGAATTTAACCCTACCCTTCACCTAATCCTAACCCTAACCCTAATCCTAACCCTAAACCCAACCCTAACCCTAACCCTAACCCGTACCTGACTGATAACATGTAAAATTAAACGATTAAAAAGTCATGTCATAGGTGCATGAATTTAACCCTACCCTTCACCTAATCCTAACCCTAACACTAACCCTTATCCTCCCCCTAAACCCAACCCTAAACCTAACCCTAACCTGACTGATAACATGTAAAATTAAACGATTAAAAAGTCATGTCATAGGTGCATGAATTTAACCCTACCCTTCACCTAATCCTAACCCTAACACTAACCCTAATCCTAACCCTAAACCCAACACTAACCCTAACCCTAACCCTAACCCTAACCTGACTGATATTATGTAAAATTAAACGATTTAAAAGTCATGTCATAGGTGCATGAATTCAAACCTACCCTACACCTAATCCTAACCCTAACACTAACCCTAATCCTAACCCTGAACCCAACCCTAAACCTAACCGTAACCCTAATCAGAGTGATAACATGTAAAATTAAACGATTAAAAAGTCATGTCATAGGTGCATGAATTTAACCCTACCCTTCACCTAATCCTAACCCTTAACCCAACCCAAATCCTAACCCTACACCCAACCCTAACCCTTACCCTAACCCTAACCTGACTGATAACATGTAAAATTACACGATTAAAAAGTCATGTCATAGGTGCATGAATTTAACCCTACCCTTCACCTAATCCTAACCCTAACACTAACCCTAATCCTAACCCTAAACCCAACCCTAAACCTAACCCTAACCTGACTGATAACATGTAAAATTAAACGATAAAAAAGTCATGTCATAAGTGCATGAATTTAACCCTACCCTTCAAATAATCCTAATCCTAACCCTAACCCCAATCCTAACCCTAAACCCAACCCTAACCCTAACCCTAACCCTAACCTGACTGACGCCATGTAAAATTAAACGATTTAAAAGTCATGTCATAGGTGCATTAATTTAACCCTACCCTTCACCTAATCCTAACCCTAACACTAAACCTAATCCTAACCCTAAACCCAACCCTAACCCTAACCCTAACCCTAACCTGACTGATAACATGTAAAATTAAACGATTAAAAAGTCATGTCATAGGTGCATGAATGAAACCCTACCCTTAACCTAATCCTAACCCTAACACTAACCCTAATCCTAACCCTAAACCCAACCCTAACCCTAACCGTAACCCTTATCAGACTGATAACATGTAAAATTAAACGATTAAAAAGTCATGTCATAGGTGCAGGAATTTAACCCTACCCTTCACCTAATCCTAACCCTCACACTAACCCTAATCCTAACCCTAAACCCAACCCTGACCCTAAACCTAACCCTAACCTGACTGATAACATGTAAAATTAAACGATTAAAAAGTCATGTCATAGGTGCATGAATTTAACCCTACCCTTCAAATAATACTAATCCTAACCCTAACCCTAATCCTAACCCTAAACCCAACCCTAACCCGAACCCTTACCCTAACCTGACTGATAACATGTAAAATTAAACGATTTAAAAGTCATGTCATAGGTGCATGTATTTAACCCTACCCTTCACCTAATCCTAACCGTAACCCTAATCAGACCGATAACATGTAAAATTAAACGATTAAAACGTCATGTCATAGGTGCAGGAATTAAACCCTACCCTTCACCTAATCCTAACCCTAACACTAACCCTAATCCTAACCGAAACCCAACCCTAACCCTAACCCTAACCTGACTGATAACATGTAAAATTAAACGATTAAAAAGTCATGTCATAGGTGCATGAATTTAACCCTACCCTTCACCTAATCCTAACCCTAACCCTAATCCTAACCCTAAACCCAAACCTAACCCTAACCCTAACCCTAAAATGACTGATAACATGTAAAATTAAACGATTAAAAAGTCATGTCATAGGTGCATGAATGAAACCCTACCCTTAACCTAATCCTAACCCTAACACTAACCCTAATCCTAACCCTAAACCCAACCCTAACCCTAACCGTAACCCTTATCAGACTGATAACATGTAAAATTAAACGATTAAAAAGTCATGTCATAGGTGCAGGAATTTAACCCTACCCTTCACCTAATCCTAACCCTCACACTAACCCTAATCCTAACCCTAAACCCAACCCTGACCCTAAACCTAACCCTAACCTGACTGATAACATGTAAAATTAAACGATTAAAAAGTCATGTCATAGGTGCATGAATTTAACCCTACCCTTCAAATAATACTAATCCTAACCCTAACCCCAATACTAACCCTAAACCCAACCCTAACCCTAACCCTAACCCTAACCTGACTGATAACATGTAAAATTAAACGATAAAAAAGTCATGTCATAGGTGCATGAATTTAACCCTACCCTTCACCTAATCCTAACCCTAACCCTAATCCTAACCCTAAACCCAACCCTAACCCGAACCCTTACCCTAACCTGACTGATAACATGTAAAATTAAACGATTTAAAAGTCATGTCATAGGTGCATGTATTTAACCCTACCCTTCACCTAATCCTAACCGTAACCCTAATCAGACCGATAACATGTAAAATTAAACGATTAAAACGTCATGTCATAGGTGCAGGAATTAAACCCTACCCTTCACCTAATCCTAACCCTAACACTAACCCTAATCCTAACCGAAACCCAACCCTAACCCTAACCCTAACCTGACTGATAACATGTAAAATTAAACGATTTAAAAGTCATGTCATAGGTGCATGAATTTAACCCTACCCTTCACCTAATCCTAACCCTAACCCTAATCCTAACCCTAAACCCAAACCTAACCCTAACCCTAACCCTAAAATGACTGATAACATGTAAAATTAAACGATTAAAAAGTCATGTCATAGGTGCATGAATTTAACCCTACCCTTCACCTAATCCTAACCCTAACACTAAACCTAATCCTAACCCTAAACCCCAACCTAACCCTAACCCTAACCCTAACCTGACTGATAACATGTAAAATTAAACGATTAAAAAGTCATGTCATAGGTGCAGGAATGTAACCCTACCCTTCACCTAATCCTAACCCTAACACTAACCCTAATCCTAACATGAAACCCAACCCTAACCCTAACCCTCACCTGACTGATAACATGTAAAATAAATCGATTAAAAAGTCATGTCATAGGTGCATGAATTTAACCCTACCCTTCACCTAATCCTAACCCTAACACTAACCCTAATCCTAACCCTAAACCCAACCCTAAACCTAACCCTAACCTGACTGATAACATGTAAAATTAAACGATTAAAAAGTCATGTCATAGGTGCATGAATTTAACCCTACCTTTCACCTAATCCTAACCCTAAACCTAACCCTAATCCTAACCCTAAACCCAACCCTAACCCTAACCCTAACCCTAACCTGACTGATAACATGTAAAATTAAACAATAAAACAGTCATGTCATAGGTGCATGAATGTAACCCTACCCTTCAAATAATCCTAATCCTAACCCTAACCCTAATCCTAACTCTTAACCCAACCCTAACCCTAACCCTCACCCTAACCTGACTGATAACATGTAAAATTAAACGATTAAAAAGTCGTGTCATAGGTGCATGAATTTAACCCTACCCTTCACCTAATCCTAACCGTAACCCTAATCAGACTGATAACATGTAAAATTAAACGATTAAAAAGTCATGTCATAGGTGCAGGAATTTAACCCTACCCTTCACCTAATCCTAACCCTAACACTAACCCTAATCCTAACCCGAAACCCAACCCTAACCCTAACCCTAACCCTCACCTGACTGATAACATGTAAAATTAAACGATTAAAAAGTCATGTCATAGGTGCATGAATTTAACCCTACCCGTCACCTAATCCTAACCCTAACCCTAATCCTAACCCTAAACCCAAACCTAACCCTAACCCTAACCCTAAAATGACTGATAACATGTAAAATTAAACGATTAAAAAGTCATGTCATAGGTGCAGGAATTTAACCCTACCCTTAACCTAATCCTAACCCTAACACTAAACCTAATCCTAACCCTAAACCCAACCCTGACCCTAACCCTAACCCTAACCTGACTGATAACATGTAAAATTAAACGATTAAAAAGTCATGTCATAGGTGCAGGAATTTAACCCTACCCTTCACCTAATCCTAACCCTAACACTAACCCTAATCCTAACCCTAAACCCAACCCTAACCCTAACCCTAACCCTAACCTGACTGATAACATGTAAAATTAAACGATTAAAAAGTCATGTCATAGGTGCATTAATTTAACTCTACCCTTCACCTAATCCTAACCCTAACACTAACCCTAATCCTCCCCCAAAACCCAACCCTAAACCTAACCCTAACCATACTGATAACATGTAAAATTAAACGATTAAAAAGTCATGTCATGAGTGCATGAATTTAACCCTACCCTTAACCTGATCCTAACCCTAACACTAACCCTAATCCTAACCCTAAACCCAACACTAACCCTAACCCTAACCCTAACCTGACTGATAATATGTAAAATTAAACGATTGAAAAGTCATGTCATAGGTGCATGAATTCAAACCTACCCTACACCTAATCCTAACCCTAACACTAACCCTAATCCTAACCCTAAACCCAACCCTAACCCTAACCCTAACCCTAACCCAACCCTAACCCTAACCGTAACCCTAATCAGACTGATAACATGTAAAATTAAACGATTAAAAAGTCATGTCATAGGTGCATGAATTTAACCCTACCATTCACCTAATCCTAACCCTTAACCCAACCCTAACCCTAAACCTAACCCTAACCTGACTGATAACATGTAAAATTACACGATTAAAAAGTCATGTCATAGGTGCATGAATTTAACCCTACCCTTCACCTAATCCTAACCCTAACACTAACCCTAATCCTAACCCTAAACCCAACCCTAACCCTAACCCTAACCTGACTGATAACATGTAAAATTAAACGATTAAAAAGTCATGTCATAGGTGCAGGAATTTAACCCTACCCTTCAAATAATCCTAATCCTAACCCTAACCCCAATCCTAACCCTAAACCCAACCCTAACCCTAACCCTAACCCTAACCTGACTGACACCATGTAAAATTAAACGATTTAAAAGTCATGTCATAGGTGCATGAATTTAACCCTACCCTTCACCTAATCCTAACCTTTACACTAACCCTAATCCTAACCCTAAACCCAACCCTAACCCTAACTCTAACCCTAACCTGACTGACAACATGTAAAATTAAACGATTAAAAAGTCATGTCATAGGTGCATGAATTTAACCCTAACCTTCACCTAATCCTAACCCTAACACTAACCCTAATCCTAACCCTACACCCAACCCTAACCCTTACCCTAACCCTAACCTGACTGATAACATGTAAAATTAAACGATTAAAAAGTCGTGTCATAGGTGCATGAATTTAACCCTACCCTTCACCTAATCCTAACCGTAACCCTAAAATGACTGATAACATGTAAAATTAAACGATTAAAAAGTCATGTCATAGGTGCAGGAATTTAACCCTACCCATAACCTAATCCTAACCCTAACACTAAACCTAATCCTAACCCTAAACCCAACCCTGACCCTAACCCTAACCCTAACCTGACTGATAACATGTAAAATTAAACGATTAAAAAGTCATGTCATAGGTGCAGGAATTTAACCCTACCCTTAACCTAATCCTAACCCTAACACTAACACTAATCCTAACCCTAAACCCAACCCTAACCCTAACCCTAACCCTAACCTGACTGATAACATGTAAAATTAAACGATTAAAAAGTCATGTCATAGGTACATGAATGTAACCCTACCGTTAACCTAATCCTAACCCTAACACTAACCCTAATCCTAACCCTAAACCCAACCCTAATCCTAACCGTAACCCTTATCAGACTGATAACATGTAAAATTAAACGATTAAAAAGTCATGTCATAGGTGCAGGAATTTAACCCTACCCTTCACCTAATCCTAACCCCCACACTAACCCTAATCCTAACCCTAAACCCAACCCTGACCCTAAACCTAACCCTAACCTGACTGATAACATGTAAAATTAAACGATTAAAAAGTCATGTCATATGTGCATGAATGTAACCCTACCCTTCAAATAATACTAATCCTAACCCTAACCCCAATACTAACCCTAAACCCAACCCTAACCCTAACCCTAACCCTAACCTGACTGATAACATGTAAAATTAAACGATAAAAAAGTCATGTCATAGGTGCATGAATTTAACCCTGCCCTTCACCTAATCCTAACCCTAACCCTAATCCTAACCCTAAACCCAACCCTAACCCTAACCCTAACCCTAACCTGACTGATAACATGTAAAATTAAACGATTTAAAAGTCATGTCATAGGTGCAGGAATTTAACCCTACCCTTACCCTAATCCTAAGCCTAACACTAACCCTAATCCTAACCCTAAACCCAACCCTAACCCTAACCCTAACCGTAACCTGACTGACAACATGTAAAATTAAACGATAAAAAAGTCATGTCATAGATGCATGAATTTAACCCTACCCTTCACCTAATCCTAACCGTAACCCTAATCAGACCGATAACATGTAAAATTAAACGATTAAAAAGTCATGTCATAGGTGCAGGAATTAAACCCTACCCTTCACCTAATCCTAACCCTAACACTAACCCTAATCCTAACCGAAACCCAACCCTAATCCTAACCCTAACCCTAACCTGACTGATAACATGTAAAATTAAACGATTAAAAAGTCATGTCATAGGTG